>NC_140660.1:25536540-25769120 GCF_978046115.1 Saccoglossus kowalevskii | reverse complement strand
GCGGTATCTATACCTAAATTAACGTCCATAATATGGCGCGGTATCCATGCCAAAATTAACGTCCATAATATGGTGCGGTATCATTACCGAAATTAACGTCCATAATATGGCGCGGTATCCATACCTAAATTAACGTCCATAATATGGCGCGGTACCATACCTAAATTAACGTCCATAATATGGCGCGGTATCCATGCCCAAATTAACGTCCATAATATGGCGCGGTATCATTACCGAAATTAACGTCCATAATATGGCGCGGTATCCATACCTAAATTAACGTCCATAATATGGTGCGGTATCCATGCCCAAATTAACGTCCATAATATGGCGCGGTATCCATGCCAAAATTAACGTCCATAATATGGCGCGGTATCCGTGCCAAAATTAACGTCCATAATATGGCGTGGTATCCATGCCAAAATTAACGTCCATAATATGGTGCGGTATCATTACCGAAATTAACGTCCATAATATGGCGCGGTATCCTGCCAAAATTAACGTCCATAATATGGCACGGTATCCGTGCCAAAATTAACGTCATTAATATGGCACGCTATCCGTGCCAAAATTAACGTCCATATTATGGCACGGTATCCGTGCCAAAATTAACGTCCATAATATGGCGCGGTACATGTATCTGTGCCAAAATTAACGTCCACAATATGGCGCGGTATCCGTGCCAAAATTAACGTCCATAATATGGTGCGGTATCCATGCCAAAATTAACGTCCATAATATGATGCGGTATCATTACCTAAATTAACATCCATAATATGGCGCGGTATCCATACTAAAATTAAAGTCCATAATATGGCGCGGTATCCATGCCAAAATTAACGTCCATATTATGGCGCGGTATCCATACTAAAATTAACGTCCATAATATGGTGCGGTATCTATACCTAAATTAACGTCCATAATATGGCGCGGTATCCATGCCAAAATTAACGTCCATAATATGGTGCGGTATCATTACCGAAATTAACGTCCATAATATGGCGCGGTATCCATACCTAAATTAACGTCCATAATATGGGGCGGTATCCGTGCCAAAATTAACGTCCATAATATCGCGCGCTATCTGTGCCAAAATTAACGTCCATAATACAAATGTATGGCGCGGTATCCGTGCCAAAATTAACGTCCACAATATGGCGCGGTATCCGAGCCAAAATTAACGTCCTTATTATGGCGCGGTATCCATACGAAAATTAACGTCCATAATAAGGCGCGGTATCCATGCCAAAATTAACGTCCATAATATGGTGCGGTATCCATACCTAAATTAACGTCCATAATATGGCGCGGTATCCATGCCAAAATTAACGTCCATAATATGGTGCGGAATCATTACCGAAATTAACGTCCATAATATGGCGCGGTATCCATACCTAAATTAACGTTCATAATATGGCGCGGTATCCATACCTAAATTAACGTCCATAATATGGCGCGGTTTCCGTGCCAAAATTAACGTCCATAATATGGTGCGGTATCCATGCCAAAATTAACGTCCATAATATGGCGCGCTATCCGTGCCAAAATTAACGTCCATAATATGGCGCGGTATCCGTGCCAAAATTAGCGTCCACAATATGGCGCGGTATCTGTGCTAAAATTAACGTCCATAATATGGCGCGGTATCCGTGCCAAAATTAACGTCCACAATATGGCTTGGTATCGATGCCAAAATTAACGTCTACAATATGGCGCCTTATCCATGCCAAAATTAACGTCCATATTATGGCGCGGTATCCATACTAAAATTAACGTCCATAATATGGCGCGGTATCCGTGCCAAAATGAACGTCCATAATATGGCGCGGTATCCGTGCCAAAATGAACGTCCATAATATGGCGCGGTATCCGTGCCAAAATTAACGTCCATAATATGGTGCGGTATCCGTGCCAAAATTAACGTCCATAATATGGCGCGGTATCCGTGCCAAAATTAACGTCCATAATATGGCGCGGTATCCGTGCCAAAATTAACGTCCATAATATGGCGCGGTATCCGTGCCAAAATTAATGTCCATAATATGGTGCGGTATCCATGCCAAAATTAACGTCTATAATATGGCGCGGTATCCGTGCCAAAATTAACGTCCATAATATGGCGCGGTATCCGTGCCAAAATTAACGTCCATAATATGGCGCGGTATCCGTGCCAAAATTAACGTCCATAATATGGTGCGGTATCCATACCTAAATTAACGTCCATAATATGGTGCGGAATCATTACCGAAATTAACGTCCATAATATGGCGCGGTATCCATACCTAAATTAACGTTCATAATATGGCGCGGTATCCATACCTAAATTAATGTCCATAATATGGCGCGGTTTCCGTGCCAAAATTAACGTCCATAATATGGTGCGGTATCCATGCCAAAATTAACGTCCATAATATGGCGCGCTATCCGTGCCAAAATTAACGTCCATAATATGGCGCGGTATCCGTGCCAAAATTAGCGTCCACAATATGGCGCGGTATCTGTGCTAAAATTAACGTCCATAATATGGCGCGGTATCCGTGCCAAAATTAACGTCCACAATATGGCTTGGTATCGATGCCAAAATTAACGTCTACAATATGGCGCCTTATCCATGCCAAAATTAACGTCCATATTATGGCGCGGTATCCATACTAAAATTAACGTCCATAATATGGCGCGGTATCCGTGCCAAAATGAACGTCCATAATATGGCACGGTATCCGTGCCAAAATGAACGTCCATAATATGGCGTGGTATCCGTGCCAAAATTAACGTCCATAATATGGCGCGGTATCCGTGCCAAAATTAACGTCCATAATATGGTGCGGTATCATTACCTAAATTAACATCCATAATATGGCACGGTATCCATACTAAAATTAACGTCCATAATATGGCGTGGTATCCATGCCAAAATTAACGTCCATATTATGGCGCGGTATCCATAATAAAATTAACGTCCATAATATGGCGCCGTATCCATGCCAAAATTAACGTCCATATTATGGCGCGGTATCCATACGAAAATTAACGTCCATAATATGGTGCGGTATCCATACCTAAATTAACGTCCATAATATGGCGCGGTATCCATGCCAAAATTAACGTCCATAATATGGTGCGGTATCATTACCGAAATTAACGTCCATATTATGGCGCGGTATCCATACGAAAATTAACGTCCATAATATGGTGCGGTATCCATACCTAAATTAACGTCCATAATATGGCGCGGTATCCATGCCAAAATTAACGTCCATAATATGGTGCGGTATCATTACCGAAATTAACGTCCATAATATAGCGCGGTATCCATACCTAAATTAACGTCCATAATATGGCGCAGTATCCATACCTAAATTAACGTCCATAATATAGCGCGGTATCCATGCCCAAATTAACGTCCATAATATGGTGCGGTATCCATGCCAAAATTAATGTCCATAATATGGTGCGGTATCCATACCTAAATTAACGTCCATAATATTGCGCGGTATCCATACCTAAATTAACGTCCATAATATGGCGCGGTATCCGTGCCAAAATTAACGTCCATAATATGGCGCGGTATCCATGCCAAAATTAACGTCCATAATATGGTGCGGTATCATTACCGAAATTAACGTCCATAATATGGCGCGGTATCCATACCTAAATTAACGTCCATAATATGGCGCGGTATCCATACCTAAATTAACGTCCATAATATGGCGCGGTATCCATGCCCAAATTAACGTCCATAATATGGCGCGGTATCATTACCTAAATTAACATCCATAATATGGCACGGTATCCATACTAAAATTAACGTCCATAATATGGCGCGGTATCCATGCCAAAATTAACGTCCATATTATGGCGCGGTATCCATACGAAAATTAACGTCCATAATAAGGCGCGGTATCCATGCCAAAATTAACGTCCATAATATGGTGCGGTATCCATACCTAAATTAACGTCCATAATATGGCGTGGTATCCATGCCAAAATTAACGTCCATAATATGGTGCGGTATCATTACCGAAATTAACGTCCATAATATAGCGCGGTATCCATACCTAAATTAACGTCCATAATATGGCGCGGTATCCATACCTAAATTAACGTCCATAATATGGCGCGGTATCCATGCCCAAATTAACGTCCATAATATGGCGCGGTATCCGTGCCAAAATTAACGTCCATAATATGGCGCGGTATCCTGCCAAAATTAACGTCCATAATATGGCACGGTATCCGTGCCAAAATTAACGTCATTAATATGGCGCGCTATCCGTGCCAAAATTAACGTCCATAATATGGCACGGTATCCGTGCCAAAATTAACGTCCATAACATGGTGCGGTATCCGTGCCAAAATTAACGTCCACAATATGGCGCGGTATCCGTGCCAAAATTAACGTCCATAATATGGTGCGGTATCCATGCCAAAATTAACGTCCATAATATGGTGCGGTATCATTACCTAAATTAACATCCATAATATGGCGCGGTATCCATACTAAAATTAACGTCCATAATATGGCGCAGTATCCATGCCAAAATTAACGTCCATATTATGGCGCGGTATCCATACTAAAATTAACGTCCATAATATGGTGCGGTATCTATACCTAAATTAACGTCCATAATATGGCGCGGTATCCATGCCAAAATTAACGTCCATAATATGGTGCGGTATCATTACCGAAATTAACGTCCATAATATGGCGCGGTATCCATACCTAAATTAACGTCCATAATATGGCGCGGTATCCATACCTAAATTAACGTCCATAATATGGCGCGGTATCCATGCCCAAATTAACGTCCATAATATGGCGCGGTATCATTACCGAAATTAACGTCCATAATATGGCGCGGTATCCATACCTAAATTAACGTCCATAATATGGCGCGGTATCCATGCCCAAATTAACGTCCATAATATGGCGCGGTATCCATGCCAAAATTAACGTCCATAATATGGCGCGGTATCCGTGCCAAAATTAACGTCCATAATATGGCGTGGTATCCATGCCAAAATTAACGTCCATAATATGGTGCGGTATCATTACCGAAATTAACGTCCATAATATGGCGCGGTATCCTGCCAAAATTAACGTCCATAATATGGCACGGTATCCGTGCCAAAATTAACGTCATTAATATGGCACGCTATCCGTGCCAAAATTAACGTCCATATTATGGCACGGTATCCGTGCCAAAATTAACGTCCATAATATGGCGCGGTACATGTATCTGTGCCAAAATTAACGTCCACAATATGGCGCGGTATCCGTGCCAAAATTAACGTCCATAATATGGTGCGGTATCCATGCCAAAATTAACGTCCATAATATGATGCGGTATCATTACCTAAATTAACATCCATAATATGGCGCGGTATCCATACTAAAATTAAAGTCCATAATATGGCGCGGTATCCATGCCAAAATTAACGTCCATATTATGGCGCGGTATCCATACTAAAATTAACGTCCATAATATGGTGCGGTATCTATACCTAAATTAACGTCCATAATATGGCGCGGTATCCATGCCAAAATTAACGTCCATAATATGGTGCGGTATCATTACCGAAATTAACGTCCATAATATGGCGCGGTATCCATACCTAAATTAACGTCCATAATATGGCGCGGTATCCGTGCCAAAATTAACGTCCATAATATCGCGCGCTATCTGTGCCAAAATTAACGTCCATAATACAAATGTATGGCGCGGTATCCGTGCCAAAATTAACGTCCACAATATGGCGCGGTATCCGAGCCAAAATTAACGTCCTTATTATGGCGCGGTATCCATACGAAAATTAACGTCCATAATAAGGCGCGGTATCCATGCCAAAATTAACGTCCATAATACGGTGCGGTATCCATACCTAAATTAACGTCCATAATATGGCGCGGTATCCATGCCAAAATTAACGTCCATAATATGGTGCGGAATCATTACCGAAATTAACGTCCATAATATGGCGCGGTATCCATACCTAAATTAACGTTCATAATATGGCGCGGTATCCATACCTAAATTAACGTCCATAATATGGCGCGGTTTCCGTGCCAAAATTAACGTCCATAATATGGTGCGGTATCCATGCCAAAATTAACGTCCATAATATGGCGCGCTATCCGTGCCAAAATTAACGTCCATAATATGGCGCGGTATCCGTGCCAAAATTAGCGTCCACAATATGGCGCGGTATCTGTGCTAAAATTAACGTCCATAATATGGCGCGGTATCCGTGCCAAAATTAACGTCCACAATATGGCTTGGTATCGATGCCAAAATTAACGTCTACAATATGGCGCCTTATCCATGCCAAAATTAACGTCCATATTATGGCGCGGTATCCATACTAAAATTAACGTCCATAATATGGCGCGGTATCCGTGCCAAAATGAACGTCCATAATATGGCGCGGTATCCGTGCCAAAATGAACGTCCATAATATGGCGCGGTATCCGTGCCAAAATTAACGTCCATAATATGGTGCGGAATCATTACCGAAATTAACGTCCATAATATGGCGCGGTATCCATACCTAAATTAACGTTCATAATATGGCGCGGTATCCATACCTAAATTAACGTCCATAATATGGCGCGGTTTCCGTGCCAAAATTAACGTCCATAATATGGTGCGGTATCCATGCCAAAATTAACGTCCATAATATGGCGCGCTATCCGTGCCAAAATTAACGTCCATAATATGGCGCGGTATCCGTGCCAAAATTAGCGTCCACAATATGGCGCGGTATCTGTGCTAAAATTAACGTCCATAATATGGCGCGGTATCCGTGCCAAAATTAACGTCCACAATATGGCTTGGTATCGATGCCAAAATTAACGTCTACAATATGGCGCCTTATCCATGCCAAAATTAACGTCCATATTATGGCGTGGTATCCATACTAAAATTAACGTCCATAATATGGCGCGGTATCCGTGCCAAAATGAACGTCCATAATATGGCGCGGTATCCGTGCCAAAATGAACGTCCATAATATGGCGCGGTATCCGTGCCAAAATTAACGTCCATAATATGGCGCGGTATCCGTGCCAAAATTAACGTCCATAATATGGCGCGGTATCCGTGCCAAAATTAATGTCCATAATATGGTGCGGTATCCATGCCAAAATTAACGTCTATAATATGGCGCGGTATCCGTGCCAAAATTAACGTCCATAATATGGCGCGGTATCCGTGCCAAAATTAACGTCCATAATATGGCGCGGTATCCGTGCCAAAATTAACGTCCATAATATGGTGCGGTATCCATACCTAAATTAACGTCCATAATATGGTGCGGAATCATTACCGAAATTAACGTCCATAATATGGCGCGGTATCCATACCTAAATTAACGTTCATAATATGGCGCGGTATCCATACCTAAATTAACGTCCATAATATGGCGCGGTTTCCGTGCCAAAATTAACGTCCATAATATGGTGCGGTATCCATGCCAAAATTAACGTCCATAATATGGCGCGCTATCCGTGCCAAAATTAACGTCCATAATATGGCGCGGTATCCGTGCCAAAATTAGCGTCCACAATATGGCGCGGTATCTGTGCTAAAATTAACGTCCATAATATGGCGCGGTATCCGTGCCAAAATTAACGTCCACAATATGGCTTGGTATCGATGCCAAAATTAACGTCTACAATATGGCGCCTTATCCATGCCAAAATTAACGTCCATATTATGGCGCGGTATCCATACTAAAATTAACGTCCATAATATGGCGCGGTATCCGTGCCAAAATGAACGTCCATAATATGGCACGGTATCCGTGCCAAAATGAACGTCCATAATATGACGCGGTATCCGTGCCAAAATTAACGTCCATAATATGGTGCGGTATCCGTGCCAAAATTAACGTCCATAATATGGCGCGGTATCCGTGCCAAAATTAACGTCCATAATATGGCGCGGTATCCGTGCCAAAATTAACGTCCATAATATGGCGCGGTATCCGTGCCAAAATTAATGTCCATAATATGGTGCGGTATCCATGCCAAAATTAACGTCTATAATATGGCGCGGTATCCGTGCCAAAATTAACGTCCATAATATGGCGCGGTATCCGTGCCAAAATTAACGTCCATAATATGGCGCGGTATCCGTGCCAAAATTAACGACCATAATATGGCGCGGTATCCGTGCCAAAATTAATGTCCATAATATGGCGCGGTATCCATGCAAAAATTAACGTCCATAATATGGCGTGGTATCCGTGCCAAAATTAACGTCCATAATATGGCGCGGTATCCGTGCCAAAATTAACGTCCATAATATGGTGCGGTATCATTACCTAAATTAACATCCATAATATGGCACGGTATCCATACTAAAATTAACGTCCATAATATGGCGTGGTATCCATGCCAAAATTAACGTCCATATTATGGCGCGGTATCCATAATAAAATTAACGTCCATAATATGGCGCCGTATCCATGCCAAAATTAACGTCCATATTATGGCGCGGTATCCATACGAAAATTAACGTCCATAATATGGTGCGGTATCCATACCTAAATTAACGTCCATAATATGGCGCGGTATCCATGCCAAAATTAACGTCCATAATATGGTGCGGTATCATTACCGAAATTAACGTCCATAATATAGCGCGGTATCCATACCTAAATTAACGTCCATAATATGGCGCAGTATCCATACCTAAATTAACGTCCATAATATAGCGCGGTATCCATGCCCAAATTAACGTCCATAATATGGTGCGGTATCCGTGCCAAAATTAACGTCCATAATATGGCACGGTATCCGTGCCAAAATTAACGTCCATAATATGGCGCGCTATCCGTGCCAAAATTAACGTCTATAATATGGTGCGGTATCCGTGCCAAAATTAACGTCCATAATATGGTGCGGTATCCATGCCAAAATTAACGTCCATAATATGGTGCGGTATCATTACTTAAATTAACATCCATAATATGGCACGGTATCCATACTAAAATTAACGTCCATAATATGGCACGGTATCCATGCCAAAATTAACGTCCATATTATGGCGCGGTATCCATACTAAAATTAACGTCCAAAATATGGTGCCGTATCCATGCCAAAATTAACGTCCATATTATGGCGCGGTATCCATACGAAAATTAACGTCCATAATAAGGCGCGGTATCCATGCCAAAATTAATGTCCATAATATGGTGCGGTATCCATACCTAAATTAACGTCCATAATATTGTGCGGTATCCATACCTAAATTAACGTCCATAATATGGCGCGGTATCCGTGCCAAAATTAACGTCCATAATATGGCGCGGTATCCGGGCCAAAATTAACGTCCATAATATGCCGCGGTATCCGTGCCAAAATTAACGTCCATAATATGGCGCGGTATCCGTGCCAAAATTAACGTCCATAATATGACACGGTATCCGTACCTAAATTAACGTCCATAATATGGCGCGGTATCCATGCCAAAATTAACGTCCATATTATGGCGCGGTATCCATACTAAAATTAATGTCCATATTATGGCGCCGTATCCATGCCAAAATTAACGTCCATATTATGGCGCGGTATCCATGCCAAAATTAACGTCCATAATATGGTGCGGTATCCATACCTAAATTAACATCCATAATATGGCGTGGTATCCATGCCAAAATTAGCGTCCATAATATGGTGCGGTATCATTACCGAAATTTACGTCCATAATATGGTGCGGTATCCATACCTAAATTAACGTCCATAATATGGCGCGGTATCCATACCTATATTAACGTCCATAATATGGCGCGGTATCCATGCCCAAATGAACGTCCATAATATGGCGTGGTATCCGTGCCAAAATTAACGTCTATAATATGGCGCGGTATCCGTGCCAAAATTAACGTCCATAATATGGCGCGGTATCCGTGCCAAAATTAACGTCCATAATATGGCGCGCTATCCGTGGCAAAATTAACGTCCATAATATGGCGCGGTATCTGTGCCAAAATTAACGTCCACAATATGGCGCAGTATCCGTGCCAAAATTAACGTCCATAATATGGTGCGGTATCCATGCCAAAATTAACGTCCATAATATGGTGCGGTATCATTACCTAATTAACATCCATAATATGGCGCGGTATCCATACTAAAATTAACATCCATAATATGGCGCGGTATCCATGCCAAAATTAACGTCCATATTATGGCACGGTATCCATACTAAAATTAACGTCCATAATATGGCGCCGTATCCGTGTCAAAATTAACGTCCATATTACGGCGCGGTATCCATACGAAAATTAATGTCCATAATAAGGCGCGGTATCCATGCCAAAATTAACGTCCATAATATGGTGCGGTATCCATACCTAAATTAACGTCCATAATATGGCGCGGAATCCATGCCAAAATTAACGTCCATAATATGGTGCGGTATCATTACCGAAATTAACGTCCATAATATGGCGCGGTATCCATACCTAAATTAACGTCCATAATATGGCGCGGTATCCATACCTAAATTAACGTCCATAATATGGCGCGGTATCCATGCCCAAATTAACGTCCATAATATGGCGCGGTATCCGTGCCAAAATTAACGTCCATAATATGGTGCAGTATCCGTGCCAAAATTAACATCCATAATAAGCCGCAGTATCCGTGCCAAAATTAACGTCCATAATATGGCGCGCTATCCGTGCCAAAATTAACGTCCACAATATGGCGCGGTATCCGCGCCAAAATTAACGTCCACAATATGGCGCGGTATCCGTGCCAAAATTAACGTCCATAATATGGCGCAGTATTCGGGCCAAAATTAACATCCATAATATGGCGCGGTATCCGTGCCAAAATTAACGTCCATAATATGGCGCGGTATCCGTGCCAAAATTAACATCCATAATATGACGCGGTATCCGTGCCAAAATTAACGTCCATAATATGGCACGGTATCCATACCTAAATTAACGTCCATAATATGGTGCGGTATCGATGCCAAAATTAACGTCTACAATATGGCACCGTATCCATGCCAAAATTAACGTCCATATTATGGCGCGGTATCCATACTAAAATTAACGTCCATAATATGGCGCGGTATCCATGCCAAAATTAACGTCCATATTATGGCGCGGTATCCATACTAAAATTAACGTCCATAATATGGCGCCATATCCATGCCAAAATTAACGTCCATATTATGGCGCGGTATCCATACGAAAATTAACGTCCATAATAAGGCGCGGTATCCATGCCAAAATTAACGTCCATAATATGGTGCGGTATCATTACCGAAATTAACGTCCATAATATGGCGCGGTATCCATACCTAAATTAACATCCATAATATGGCGCGGTATCCATACCTAAATTAACATCCATAATATGGCGTGGTATCCATGCCAAAATTAGCGTCCATAATATGGTGCGGTATCATTACCGAAATTAACGTCCATAATATGGTGCGGTATCCATACCTAAATTAACGTCCATAATATGGCGCGGTATCCATACTTATATTAACGTCCATAATATGGCGCGGTATCCATGCCCAAATGAACGTCCATAATATGGCGCGGTATCCATGCCAAAATTAACGTCCATAATATGGCGCGGTATCCGTGCCAAAATTAACGTCCATAATATGGCACGGTATCCGAGCCAAAATTAACGTCCATAATATGGCGCGCTATCCGTGCCAAAATTAACGTCCATAATATGGCGCGGTCTCTGTGCCAAAATTAACGTCCACAATATGGCGCAGTATCCGTGCCAAAATTAACGTCCATAATATGGTGCGGTATCCATGCCAAAATTAACGTCCATAATATGGTGCGGTATCATTACCTAATTAACATCCATAATATGGCGCGGTATCCATACTAAAATTAACATCCATAATATGGCGCGGTATCCATGCCAAAATTAACGTCCATATTATGGCACGGTATCCATACTAAAATTAACGTCCATAATATGGCGCCGTATCCGTGCCAAAATTAACGTCCATATTACGGCGCGGTATCCATACGAAAATTAATGTCCATAATAAGGCGCGGTATCCATGCCAAAATTAACGTCCATAATATGGTGCGGTATCCATACCTAAATTAACGTCCATAATATGGCGCGGTATCCATGCCAAAATTAACGTCCATAATATGGTGCGGTATCATTACCGAAATTAACGTCCATAATATGGCGCGGTATCCATACCTAAATTAACGTCCATAATATGGCACGGTATCCATACCTAAATTAACGTCCATAATATGGCGCGGTATCTATACCCAAATTAACGTCCATAATATGGCGCGGTATCCGTGCCAAAATTAACGTCCATAATATGGTGCGGTATCCGTGCCAAAATTAACATCCATAATAAGCCGCAGTATCCGTGCCAAAATTAACGTCCATAATATGGCGCGCTATCCGTGCCAAAATTAACGTCCACAATATGGCGCGGTATCCGTGCCAAAATTAACGTCCACAATATGGTGCGGTATCCGTGCCAAAATTAACGTCCATAATATGGCGCAGTATCCGGGCCAAAATTAACATCCATAATATGGTGCGGTATCCGTGCCAAAATTAACGTCCATAATATGGCGCGGTATCCGTGCCAAAATTAACGTCCATAATATGACGCGGTATCCGTGCCAAAATTAACGTCCATAATATGGCACGGTATCCATACCTAAATTAACGTCCATAATATGGCGCGGTATCGATGCCAAAATTAACGTCTACAATATGGCACCGTATCCATGCCAAAATTAACGTCCATATTATGGCGCGGTATCCATACTAAAATTAACGTCCATAATATGGCGCGGTATCCATGCCAAAATTAACGTCCATATTATGGCGCGGTATCCATACTAAAATTAACGTCCATAATATGGCGCCGTATCCATGCCAAAATTAACGTCCATATTATGGCGCGGTATCCATACGAAAATTAACGTCCATAATAAGGCGCGGTATCCATGCCAAAATTAACGTCCATAATATGGTGCGGTATCCATACCTAAATTAATGTCCATATAATGGCACGGTATCCATGCCAAAATTAACGTCCATAATATGGTGCGATATCATTACCGAAATTAACGTCCATAATATGGCGCGGTATCCATACCTAAATTAACGTCCATAATATGGCGCGGTATCCATACCTAAATTAACGTCCATAATATGGCGCGGTATCCATGCCCAAATTAACATCCATAATATGGCGCGGTATCCGTGCCAAAATTAATGTCCAAAATATGGCGCGGTATCCGTGCCAAAATTAACGTCCATAATATGGCGCGGTATCCGTGCCAAAAATAACGTCCATAATATGGCGCGCTATCCATGCCAAAATTAACGTCCATAATATGGCGCGGTATCCGTGCCAAAATTAACGTCCACAATATGGCGCAGTATCCGTGCCAAAATTAACGTCCATAATATGGTGCGGTATCCATGCCAAAATTAACGTCCATAATATGGTGCGGTATCATTACCTAAATTAACATCCATAATATGGCGTGGTATCCATACTAAAATTAACGTCCATAATATGGCGCGGTATCCGTGCCAAAATTAATGTTCATAATATGGCGCGGTATCCATGCCAAAATTAATGTCCATAATAAGGCGCGGTATCCATGCCAAAATTAACGTCCATATTATGGCACGGTATCCATACTAAAATTAACGTCCATAATATGGCGGCATATCCATGCCAAAATTAACGTCCATATTATGGCGCGGTATCCATACGAAAATTAACGTCCATAATAAGGCGCGGTATCCATGCCAAAATTTACGTCCATAATATGGTGCGGTATCCATACCTAAATTAACGTCCATAATATGGCGCGGTATCCATGCCAAAATTAACGTCCATAATATGGTGCGGTATCATTACCGAAATTAAAGTCCATAATATGGCGCGGTATCCATACCTAAATTAACGTCCATAATATGGCACGGTATCCGTGCCCAAATTAACGTCCATAATATGGCGCGGTATCCGTGCCAAAATTAACGTCCATAATATGGCGCGGTATCCGTGCCAAAATTAACGTCCATAATATGGCGCGGTATCCGTGCCAAAATTAACGTCCATAATATGGCGCGCTATCCGTGCCAAAATTAACGTCCATAATATGGCGCGGTATCCGTGCCAAAATTAACGTCCATAATATGGCGCGGTATCCGTGCCAAAATTAATGTTCATAATATGGCGCGGTATCCATGCCAAAATTAATGTCCATAATAAGGCGCGGTATCCATGCCAAAATTAACGTCCATAATATGGCGCAGTATTCGTGCCAAAATTAACGTCCATAATATGGTGCGGTATCCATGCCAAAATTAACGTCCATAATATGGTGCGGTATCATTACCTAAATTAACGTCCATAATATGGCGCAGTATCCATACCTAATTTAACGTCCGTAATATGGCGCGGTATCCATACCTAAATTAACGTCCATAATATGGCGCGGTATCCATGCCCAAATTAACGTCCATAATATGGCGCGGTATCCGTGCCAAAATTAACGTCCATAATATGGCGCGGTATCCGTGCCAAAATTAACGTCCATAATAAGGCGCAGTATCCGTGCCAAAATTAACGTCCATAATATGGCGCGCTATCCGTGCCAAAATTAGCGTCCACAATATGGCGCGGTATCCGTGCCAAAATTAACGTCCACAATATGGCGCGGTATCCGTGCCAAAATTAACGTCCATAATATGGCGCGGTATCCGTGCCAAAATTAACATCCATAATATGGCGCGTTATCCATGCCAAAATTAACGTCCATAATATGGCGCGGTATCCGTGCCGAAATTAACGTCCTTAATATGACGCGGTATCCGTGCCAAAATTAACGTCCATAATATGGCACGGTATCCATACCTAAATTAATGTCCATAATATGGCGTGGTATCGATGCCAAAATTAACATCTACAATATGGCACCCTATCCATGCCAAAATTAACGTCCATATTATGGCGCGGTATCCATACTAAAATTAACGTCCATAATATGGCGCGGTATCCATGCCAAAATTAACGTCCATATTATGGCGCGGTATCCATACTAAAATTAACGTCCATAATATGGCGCCGTATCCATGCCAAAATTAACGTCCATATTATGGCGCGGTATCCATACTAAAATTAACGTCCATAATATGGCGCCGTATCCATGCCAAAATTAACGTCCATATTATGGTGCGGTATCCATACCTAAATTAACATCCATAATATGGCGTGGTATCCATGCCAAAATTAGCGTCCATAATATGGTGCGGTATCATTACCGAAATTAACGTCCATAATATGGTGCGGTATCCATACCTAAATTAACGTCCATAATATGGCGCGGTATCCATACCTATATTAACGTCCATAATATGGCGCGGTATCCATGCCAAAATGAACGTCCATAATATGGCGCGGTATCCGTGCCAAAATTAACGTCCATAATATGGCGCGGTATCTGTGCCAAAATTAACGTCCATAATATGGCGCGGTATCCGTGCCAAAATTAACGTCCATAATATGGCGCGCTATCCGTGCCAAAATTAACGTCCATAATATGGCGCGGTATCTGTGCCAAAATTAACGTCCACAATATGGCACAGTATCCGTGCCAAAATTAACGTCCATAATATGGTGCGGTATCCATGCCAAAATTAACGTCCATAATATGGTGCGGTATCATTACCTAAATTAACATCCATAATATGGCGCGGTATCCATACTAAAATTAACATCCATAATATGGCGCGGTATCCATGCCAAAATTAACGTCCATATTATGGCACGGTATCTATACTAAAATTAACGTCCATAATATGGCGCCGTATCCGTGCCAAAATTAACGTCCATATTACGGCGCGGTATCCATACGAAAATTAACGTCCATAATAAGGCGCGGTATCCATGCCAAAATTAACGTCCATAATATGGTGCGGTATCCATACCTAAATTAACGTCCATAATATGGCGCGGTATCCATGCCAAAATTAACGTCCATAATATGGTGCGGTATCATTACCGAAATTAACGTCCATAATATTGCGCGGTATCCATACCTAAATTAACGTCCATAATATGGCGCGGTATCCATACCTAAATTAACGTCCATAATATGGCGCGGTATCCATGCCCAAATTAACGTCCATAATATGGCGGGGTATCCGTGCCAAAATTAACGTCCATAATACATGTATTGTAGACGTTAATTTTGGCATCGATACCAAGCCATATTATGGACGTTAATTTAGGTATGGATACCGCACCATATTATGGACGTTAATTTTGGCACGGATACCGCGCCATATTATGGACGTTAATTTAGGTATGGATACCGCGCCATATTATGGACGTTAATTTAGGTATGGATACCGCGCCATATTATGGACGTTAATTTCGGTAATGATACTGCACCATATTATGGACGTTAATTTTGGCATGGATACCGCACCATATTATGGACATTAATTTAGGTATGGATACCGCACCATATTATGGACTTTAATTTTCGTATGGATACTGCGCCATAATATGGACGTTAATTTTGGCATGGATACGGCGGCATATTATGGACGTTAATTTTAGTATGGATACCGCACCATAATATGGACGTTAATTTTGGCATGGATACCGCGCCATATTATGGACGTTAATTTTAGTATGGATACCGCGCCATATTATGGATGTTAATTTGGGCATGGATACCGCGCCATATTATGGACGTTAATTTAGGTATGGATACCGCGCCATATTATGGACGTTAATTTAGGTATGGATACCGCGCCATATTATGGACGTTAATTTCGGTAATGATACGGCACCATATTATGGACGTTAATTTCGGTAAGGATACCGCACCATATTATGGACGTTAATTTTGGCATGGATACCGCACCATATTATGGACGTTAATTTAGGTATGGATACCGCACCATATTATGGACTTTAATTTTCGTATGGATACCGCGCCATAATATGGACGTTAATTTTGGCATGGATACGGCGGCATATTATGGACGTTAATTTTAGTATGGATACCGCGCCATAATATGGACGTTAATTTTGGCATGGATACCGCGCCATATTATGGACGTTAATTTTAGTATGGATACCGCGCCATATTATGGATGTTAATTTAGGTAATGATACCGCACCATATTATGGACGTTAATTTTGGCATGGATACTGTACCATATTATGGACATTAATTTTGGCATGGATACCGCGCCATATTATGGACGTTAATTTTGGCATGGATACCGCGCCATATTATGGACGTTAATTTTGGCACGGATACCGCGCCATATTATGGTCGTTAATTTTGGCACGGATACCGCGCCATATTATGGACGTTAATTTTGGCACGGATACCGCGCCATATTATGGACGTTAATTTTGGCATGGATACCGCACCATATTATGGACGTTAATTTTGGCACAGATACCGCGCCATATTATGGACGTTAATTTTGGCACGGATACCGCGCCATATTATGGACGTTAATTTTGGCACGGATACCGCGCCATATTATGGACGTTAATTTTGGCACGGATACCGCGCCATATTATGGACGTTAATTTTGGCACGGATACCGCACCATATTATGGACGTTAATTTTGGCACGGATACTGCGCCATATTATGGACGTTCATTTTGGCACGGATACCGCGCCATATTATGGATGTTAATTTTAGTATGGATACCGCGCCATAATATGGACGTTAATTTTGGCATGGATACCGCGCCATATTATGGACGTTAATTTTAGTATGGATACCGTGCCATATTTTGGATGTTAATTTAGGTAATGATACCGCACCATATTATGGACGTTAATTTTGGCATGGTTACCGCACCATATTATGGACATTAATTTTGACACAGATACCGCGCCATAATATGGACGTTAATTTTGGCACGGATACCGCGCCATAATATGGATGTTAATTTTGGCACGGATACCGCGCCATATTATGGACGTTAATTTTGGCACGGATACCGCGCCATATTATGGTCGTTAATTTTGGCACGGATACCGCGCCATATTATGGACGTTAATTTTGGCACAGATACCGCGCCATATTATGGACGTTAATTTTGGCACGGATACCGCGCCATATTATGGACGTTAATTTTGGCACGGATACCGCGCCATATTATGGACGTTAATTTTGGCACGGATACCGCGCAATATTATGGACGTTAATTTTGGCATGGATACCGCGCCATATTATGGACGTTAATTTTGGCATGGATACCGCGCCATATTATGGACGTTAATTTTGGCATGGATACCGCGCCATATTATGGACGTTAATTTTGGCACGGATACTGCGCCATATTATGGACGTTCATTTTGGCACGGATACCGCGCCATATTATGGACGTTAATTTTAGTATGGATACCGCGCCATAATATGGACGTTAATTTTGGCATGGATAGGGCGCCATATTGTAGACGTTAATTTTGGCATCGATACCAAGCCATATTATGGACGTTAATTTAGGTATGGATACCGCACCATATTATGGACGTTAATTTTGGCACGGATACCGCGCCATACTATGGACGTTAATTTAGGTATGGATACCGCGCCATATTATGGACGTTAATTTAGGTATGGATACCGCGCCATATTATGGACGTTAATTTCGGTAATGATACCGCACCATATTATGGACGTTAATTTTGGCATGGATACCACACCATATTATGGACGTTAATTTTGGCACGGATACCGCGCCATATTATGGACGTTAATTTTGGCACGGATACCGCACCATATTATGGACGTTAATTTTGGCACGGATACTGCGCCATATTATGGACGTTCATTTTGGCACGGATACCGCGCCATATTATGGATGTTAATTTTAGTATGGATACCGCGCCATAATATGGACGTTAATTTTGGCATGGATACCGCGCCATATTATGGACGTTAATTTTAGTATGGATACCGTGCCATATTTTGGATGTTAATTTAGGTAATGATACCGCACCATATTATGGACGTTAATTTTGGCATGGTTACCGCACCATATTATGGACATTAATTTTGGCACAGATACCGCTCCATAATATGGACGTTAATTTTGGCACGGATACCGCGCCATAATATGGATGTTAATTTTGGCACGGATACCGCGCCATATTATGGACGTTAATTTTGGCACGGATACCGCGCCATATTATGGTCGTTAATTTTGGCACGGATACCGCGCCATATTATGGACGTTAATTTTGGCACAGATACCGCGCCATATTATGGACGTTAATTTTGGCACGGATACCGCGCCATATTATGGACGTTAATTTTGGCACGGATACCGCGCCATATTATGGACGTTAATTTTGGCACGGATACCGCGCCATATTATGGACGTTAATTTTGGCATGGATACCGCGCCATATTATGGACGTTAATTTTGGCATGGATACCGTGCCATATTATGGACGTTAATTTTGGCACGGATACCGCGCCATAATATGGACATTAATTTTGGCACGGATACCGCGCCATATTATGGACGTTAATTTTGGCACGGATACCGCGCCATATTATGGACGTTAATTTTGGCACGGATACCGCGCCATATTATGGACGTTAATTTTGGCACGGATACCGCGCCATATTATGGACGTTAATTTTGGCACGGATAACGTGCCATATTATGGACGTTAATTTTGGCACGGATACCGCGCCATATTATGGACGTTAATTTTGGCACGGATACCGCGCCATATTATGGACGTTAATTTTGGCACGGATACCGCGCCATATTATGGACGTTAATTTTGGCATGGATACCGCGCCATATTATGAACGTTAATTTTGGCACGGATACCGCGCCATATTATGGACGTTAATTTTGGCACGGATACTGCACCATATTATGGACGTTAATTTTGGCACGGATACCGCGCCATATTATGGACGTTAATTTTGGCACGGATACCGCGCCATATTATGGACGTTAATTTTGGCACGGATACCGCACCATATTATGAACGTTAATTTTGGCATGGATACCGCGCCATATTATGGACGTTAATTTTGGCATGGATACCGCGCCATATTATGGACGTTAATTTTGGCACGGATACTGCGCCATATTATGGACGTTCATTTTGGCACGGATACCGCGCCATATTATGGACGTTAATTTTAGTATGGATACCGCGCCATAATATGGACGTTAATTTTGGCATGGATAGGGCGCCATATTGTAGACGTTAATTTTGGCATCGATACCAAGCCATATTATGGACGTTAATTTAGGTATGGATACCGCACCATATTATGGACGTTAATTTTGGCACGGATACCGCGCCAAATTATGGACGTTAATTTAGGTATGGATACCGCGCCATATTATGGACGTTAATTTAGGTATGGATACCGCGCCATATTATGGACGTTAATTTCGGTAATGATACTGCACCATATTATGGACGTTAATTTTGGCATGGATACCGCACCATATTATGGACGTTAATTTAGGTATGGATACCGCACCATATTATGGACTTTAATTTTCGTATGGATACTGCGCCATAATATGGACGTTAATTTTGGCATGGATACGGCGGCATATTATGGACGTTAATTTTAGTATGGATACCGCACCATAATATGGACGTTAATTTTGGCATGGATACCGCGCCATATTATGGACGTTAATTTTAGTATGGATACCGCGCCATATTATGGATGTTAATTTGGGCATGGATACCGCGCCATATTATGGACGTTAATTTAGGTATGGATACCGCGCCATATTATGGACGTTAATTTAGGTATGGATACCGCGCCATATTATGGACGTTAATTTCGGTAATGATACCGCACCATATTATGGACGTTAATTTCGGTAATGATACCGCACCATATTATGGACGTTAATTTTGGCATGGATACCGCACCATATTATGGACGTTAATTTAGGTATGGATACCGCACCATATTATGGACTTTAATTTTCGTATGGATACCGCGCCATAATATGGACGTTAATTTTGGCATGGATACGGCGGCATATTATGGACGTTAATTTTAGTATGGATACCGCGCCATAATATGGACGTTAATTTTGGCATGGATACCGCGCCATATTATGGACGTTAATTTTAGTATGGATACCGCGCCATATTATGGATGTTAATTTAGGTAATGATACCGCACCATATTATGGACGTTAATTTTGGCATGGATACTGTACCATATTATGGACATTAATTTTGGCATGGATACCGCGCCATATTATGGACGTTAATTTTGGCATGGATACCGCGCCATATTATGGACGTTAATTTTGGCACGGATACCGCGCCATATTATGGTCGTTAATTTTGGCACGGATACCGCGCCATATTATGGACGTTAATTTTGGCACGGATACCGCGCCATATTATGGACGTTAATTTTGGCACGGATACCACGCCATATTATAGACGTTAATTTTGGCACGGATACCGCTCCATATTATGGACGTTAATTTTGGCATGGATACCGCACCATATTATGGACGTTAATTTTGGCACAGATACCGCGCCATATTATGGACGTTAATTTTGGCACGGATACCGCGCCATATTATGGACGTTAATTTTGGCACGGATACCGCGCCATATTATGGACGTTAATTTTGGCACGGATACCGCGCCATATTATGGACGTTAATTTTGGCACGGATACCGCACCATATTATGGACGTTAATTTTGGCACGGATACTGCGCCATATTATGGACGTTCATTTTGGCACGGATACCGCGCCATATTATGGATGTTAATTTTAGTATGGATACCGCGCCATAATATGGACGTTAATTTTGGCATGGATACCGCGCCATATTATGGACGTTAATTTTAGTATGGATACCGTGCCATATTTTGGATGTTAATTTAGGTAATGATACCGCACCATATTATGGACGTTAATTTTGGCATGGTTACCGCACCATATTATGGACATTAATTTTTGACACAGATACCGCGCCATAATATGGACGTTAATTTTGGCACGGATACCGCGCCATAATATGGACGTTAATTTTGGCACGGATACCGCGCCATATTATGAACGTTAATTTTGGCACGGATACCGCGCCATATTATGGACGTTCATTTTGGCACGGATACCGCGCCATATTATGGACGTTAATTTTAGTATGGATACCGCGCCATAATATGGACGTTAATTTTGGCATGGATAGGGCGCCATATTGTAGACGTTAATTTTGGCATCGATACCAAGCCATATTATGGACGTTAATTTAGGTATGGATACCGCACCATATTATGGACGTTAATTTTGGCACGGATACCGCGCCATACTATGGACGTTAATTTAGGTATGGATACCGCGCCATATTATGGACGTTAATTTAGGTATGGATACCGCGCCATATTATGGACGTTAATTTCGGTAATGATACCGCACCATATTATGGACGTTAATTTTGGCATGGATACCGCACCATATTATGGACGTTAATTTTGGCACGGATACCGCGCCATATTATGGACGTTAATTTTGGCACGGATACCGCACCATATTATGGACGTTAATTTTGGCACGGATACTGCGCCATATTATGGACGTTCATTTTGGCACGGATACCGCGCCATATTATGGATGTTAATTTTAGTATGGATACCGCGCCATAATATGGACGTAAATTTTGGCATGGATACCGCGCCATATTATGGACGTTAATTTTAGTATGGATACCGTGCCATATTTTGGATGTTAATTTAGGTAATGATACCGCACCATATTATGGACGTTAATTTTGGCATGGTTACCGCACCATATTATGGACATTAATTTTGGCACGGATACCGCGCCATATTATGGACGTTAATTTTGGCACGGATACCGCGCCATATTATGGTCGTTAATTTTGGCACGGATACCGCGCCATATTATGGACGTTAATTTTGGCACAGATACCGCGCCATATTATGGACGTTAATTTTGGCACGGATACCGCGCCATATTATGGACGTTAATTTTGGCACGGATACCGCGCCATATTATGGACGTTAATTTTGGCACGGATACCGCGCCATATTATGGACGTTAATTTTGGCATGGATACCGCGCCATATTATGGACGTTAATTTTGGCATGGATACCGCGCCATATTATGGACGTTAATTTTGGCATGGATACCGCGCCATATTATGGACGTTAATTTTGGCACGGATACTGCGCCATATTATGGACGTTCATTTTGGCACGGATACCGCGCCATATTATGGACGTTAATTTTAGTATGGATACCGCGCCATAATATGGACGTTAATTTTGGCATGGATAGGGCGCCATATTGTAGACGTTAATTTTGGCATCGATACCAAGCCATATTATGGACGTTAATTTAGGTATGGATACCGCACCATATTATGGACGTTAATTTTGGCACGGATACCGCGCCATACTATGGACGTTAATTTAGGTATGGATACCGCGCCATATTATGGACGTTAATTTAGGTATGGATACCGCGCCATATTATGGACGTTAATTTCGGTAATGATACCGCACCATATTATGGACGTTAATTTTGGCATGGATACCGCACCATATTATGGACGTTAATTTTGGCACGGATACCGCGCCATATTATGGACGTTAATTTTGGCACGGATACCGCACCATATTATGGACGTTAATTTTGGCACGGATACTGCGCCATATTATGGACGTTCATTTTGGCACGGATACCGCGCCATATTATGGATGTTAATTTTAGTATGGATACCGCGCCATAATATGGACGTAAATTTTGGCATGGATACCGCGCCATATTATGGACGTTAATTTTAGTATGGATACCGTGCCATATTTTGGATGTTAATTTAGGTAATGATACCGCACCATATTATGGACGTTAATTTTGGCATGGTTACCGCACCATATTATGGACATTAATTTTGGCACAGATACCGCGCCATAATATGGACGTTAATTTTGGCACGGATACCGCGCCATAATATGGATGTTAATTTTGGCACGGATACCGCGCCATATTATGGACGTTAATTTTGGCACGGATACCGCGCCATATTATGGTCGTTAATTTTGGCACGGATACCGCGCCATATTATGGACGTTAATTTTGGCACAGATACCGCGCCATATTATGGACGTTAATTTTGGCACGGATACCGCGCCATATTATGGACGTTAATTTTGGCACGGATACCGCGCCATATTATGGACGTTAATTTTGGCACGGATACCGCGCCATATTATGGACGTTAATTTTGGCATGGATACCGCGCCATATTATGGACGTTAATTTTGGCATGGATACCGCGCCATATTATGGACGTTAATTTTGGCATGGATACCGCGCCATATTATGGACGTTAATTTTGGCACGGATACTGCGCCATATTATGGACGTTCATTTTGGCACGGATACCGCGCCATATTATGGACGTTAATTTTAGTATGGATACCGCGCCATAATATGGACGTTAATTTTGGCATGGATAGGGCGCCATATTGTAGACGTTAATTTTGGCATCGATACCAAGCCATATTATGGACGTTAATTTAGGTATGGATACCGCACCATATTATGGACGTTAATTTTGGCACGGATACCGCGCCATACTATGGACGTTAATTTAGGTATGGATACTGCGCCATATTATGGACGTTAATTTAGGTATGGATACCGCGCCATATTATGGACGTTAATTTCGGTAATGATACCGCACCATATTATGGACGTTAATTTTGGCATGGATACCGCACCATATTATGGACGTTAATTTAGGTATGGATACCGCACCATATTATGGACTTTAATTTTCATATGGATACCGCGCCATAATATGGACGTTAATTTTGGCATGGATACGGCGGCATATTATGGACGTTAATTTTAGTATGGATACCGCGCCATAATATGGACGTTAATGTTGGCATGGATACCGCGCCATATTATGGACGTTAATTTTAGTATGGATACCGCGCCATATTATTGACGTTAATTTTGGCACGGATACTGCACCATATTATGGACGTTCATTTTGGCACGGATACCGCGCCATATTATGGATGTTAATTTTAGTATGGATACCGCGCCATAATATGGACGTTAATTTTGGCATGGATACCGCACCATATTATGGACGTTAATTTTGGCACGGATACCGCGCCATAATATGGACATTAATTTTGGCACGGATACCGCGCCATATTATGGACGTTAATTTTGGCACGGATACCGCGCCATATTATGGACGTTAATTTTGGCACGGATACCGCGCCATATTATGGACGTTAATTTTGGCACGGATACCGCGCCATATTATGGACGTTAATTTTGGCACGGATACCGCGCCATATTATGGACGTTAATTTTGGCACGGATAACGTGCCATATTATGGACGTTAATTTTGGCACGGATACCGCGCCATATTATGGACGTTAATTTTGGCACGGATACCGCGCCATATTATGGACGTTAATTTTGGCACGGATACCGCGCCATATTATGGACGTTAATTTTGGCACGGATACCGCGCCATATTATGAACGTTAATTTTGGCACGGATACCGCGCCATATTATGGACGTTAATTTTGGCACGGACACTGCACCATATTATGGACGTTAATTTTGGCACGGATACCGCGCCATATTATGGACGTTAATTTTGGCACGGATACCGCGCCATATTATGGACGTTAATTTTGGCACGGATACCGCGCCATATTATGGACGTTAATTTTGGCATGGATACCGCGCCATATTATGGACGTTAATTTTGGCATGGATACCGCGCCATATTATGGACGTTAATTTTGGCACGGATACTGCGCCATATTATGGACGTTCATTTTGGCACGGATACCGCGCCATATTATGGACGTTAATTTTAGTATGGATACCGCGCCATAATATGGACGTTAATTTTGGCATGGATAGGGCGCCATATTGTAGACGTTAATTTTGGCATCGATACCAAGCCATATTATGGACGTTAATTTAGGTATGGATACCGCACCATATTATGGACGTTAATTTTGGCACGGATACCGCGCCATATTATGGACGTTAATTTAGGTATGGATACCGCGCCATATTATGGACGTTAATTTAGGTATGGATACCGCGCCATATTATGGACGTTAATTTCGGTAATGATACTGCACCATATTATGGACGTTAATTTTGGCATGGATACCGCACCATATTATGGACGTTAATTTAGGTATGGATACCGCACCATATTATGGACTTTAATTTTCGTATGGATACTGCGCCATAATATGGACGTTAATTTTGGCATGGATACGGCGGCATATTATGGACGTTAATTTTAGTATGGATACCGCGCCATAATATGGACGTTAATTTTGGCATGGATACCGCGCCATATTATGGACGTTAATTTTAGTATGGATACCGCGCCATATTATGGATGTTAATTTGGGCATGGATACCGCGCCATATTATGGACGTTAATTTAGGTATGGATACCGCGCCATATTATGGACGTTAATTTAGGTATGGATACCGCGCCATATTATGGACGTTAATTTCGGTAATGATACCGCACCATATTATGGACGTTAATTTCGGTAATGATACCGCACCATATTATGGACGTTAATTTTGGCATGGATACCGCACCATATTATGGATGTTAATTTAGGTATGGATACCGCACCATATTATGGACTTTAATTTTCGTATGGATACCGCACCATAATATGGACGTTAATTTTGGCATGGATACGGCGGCATATTATGGACGTTAATTTTAGTATGGATACCGCGCCATAATATGGACGTTAATTTTGGCATGGATACCGCGCCTTATTATGGACGTTAATTTTAGTATGGATACCGCGCCATATTATGGATGTTAATTTAGGTAATGATACCGCACCATATTATGGACGTTAATTTTGGCATGGATACTGTACCATATTATGGACATTAATTTTGGCATGGATACCGCGCCATATTATGGACGTTAATTTTGGCATGGATATCGCGCCATATTATGGACGTTAATTTTGGCACGGATACCGCGCCATATTATGGTCGTTAATTTTGGCACGGATACCGCGCCATATTATGGACGTTAATTTTGGCACGGATACCGCGCCATATTATGGACGTTAATTTTGGCACGGATACCACGCCATATTATAGACGTTAATTTTGGCACGGATACCGCACCATATTATGGACGTTAATTTTGGCATGGATACCGCACCATATTATGGACGTTAATTTTGGCACAGATACCGCGCCATATTATGGACGTTAATTTTGGCACGGATACCGCGCCATATTATGGACGTTAATTTTGGCACGGATACCGCGCCATATTATGGACGTTAATTTTGGCACGGATACCGCGCCATATTATGGACGTTAATTTTGGCACGGATACCGCGCCATATTATGGACGTTAATTTTGGCACGGATACTGCGCCATATTATGGACGTTCATTTTGGCACGGATACCGCGCCATATTATGGATGTTAATTTTAGTATGGATACCGCGCCATAATATGGACGTTAATTTTGGCATGGATACCGCGCCATATTATGGACGTTAATTTTAGTATGGATACCGTGCCATATTTTGGATGTTAATTTAGGTAATGATACCGCACCATATTATGGACGTTAATTTTGGCATGGTTACCACACCATATTATGGACATTAATTTTGGCACAGATACCGCGCCATAATATGGACGTTAATTTTGGCACGGATACCGCGCCATATTATGGACGTTAATTTTGGCACGGATACCGCGCCATATTATGGTCGTTAATTTTGGCACGGATACCGCGCCATATTATGGACGTTAATTTTGGCACAGATACCGCGCCATATTATGGACGTTAATTTTGGCACGGATACCGCGCCATATTATGGACGTTAATTTTGGCACGGATACCGCGCCATATTATGGACGTTAATTTTGGCACGGATACCGCGCCATATTATGGACGTTAATTTTGGCATGGATACCGCACCATATTATGGACGTTAATTTTGGCACGGATACCGGGCCATATTATGGACGTTAATTTAGGTATGGATACCGCGCCATATTATGGACGTTAATTTAGGTATGGATACCGCGCCATATTATGGACGTTAATTTCGGTAATGATACCGCACCATATTATGGACGTTAATTTTGGCATGGATACCGCACCATATTATGGACGTTAATTTAGGTATGGATACCGCACCATATTATGGACTTTAATTTTCGTATGGATACCGCGCTATAATATGGACGTTAATTTTGGCATGGATATGGCGGCATATTATGGACGTTAATTTTAGTATGGATACCGCGCCATAATATGGACGTTAATTTTGGCATGGATACCGCGCCATATTATGGACGTTAATTTTAGTATGGATACCGCGCCATATTATGGACGTTAATTTTGGCACGGATACTGCGCCATATTATGGACGTTCATATGGACGTTATGGACGTTAATTTTGGCACGGATACCGCACCATATTATGGACGTTAATTTTGGCATGGATACCGCACCATATTATGGACGTTAATTTTGGCACAGATACCGCGCCATATTATGGACGTTAATTTTGGCACGGATACCGCGCCATATTATGGACGTTAATTTTGGCACGGATACCGCGCCATATTATGGACGTTAATTTTGGTACGGATACCGCGCCATATTATGGACGTTAATTTTGGCACGGATACCGCGCCATATTATGGACGTTAATTTTGGCACGGATACTGCGCCATATTATGGACGTTCATTTTGGCACGGATACCGCGCCATATTATGGATGTTAATTTTAGTATGGATACCGCGCCATAATATGGACGTTAATTTTGGCATGGATAGGGCGCCATATTGTAGACGTTAATTTTGGCATCGATACCAAGCCATATTATGGACGTTAATTTAGGTATGGATACCGCACCATATTATGGACGTTAATTTTGGCACGGATACCGCGCCATACTATGGACGTTAATTTAGGTATGGATACCGCGCCATATTATGGACGTTAATTTAGGTATGGATACCGTGCCATATTATGGACGTTAATTTCGGTAATGATACCGCACCATATTATGGACGTTAATTTTGGCATGGATACCGCACCATATTATGGACGTTAATTTAGGTATGGATACCGCACCATATTATGGACTTTAATTTTCATATGGATACCGCGCCATAATATGGATGTTAATTTTGGCATGGATACGGCGGCATATTATGGACGTTAATTTTAGTATGGATACCGCGCCATAATATGGACGTTAATGTTGGCATGGATACCGCGCCATATTATGGACGTTAATTTTAGTATGGATACCGCGCCATATTATTGACGTTAATTTTGGCACGGATACTGCACCATATTATGGACGTTCATTTTGGCACGGATACCGCGCCATATTATGGATGTTAATTTTAGTATGGATACCGCGCCATAATATGGACGTTAATTTTGGCATGGATACCGCACCATATTATGGACGTTAATTTTGGCACGGATACCGCGCCATAATATGGACATTAATTTTGGCACGGATACCGCGCCATATTATGGACGTTAATTTTGGCACGGATACCGCGCCATATTATGGACGTTAATTTTGGCACGGATACCGCGCCATATTATGGACGTTAATTTTGGCACGGATACCGCGCCATATTATGGACGTTAATTTTGGCACGGATAACGTGCCATATTATGGACGTTAATTTTGGCACGGATACCGTGCCATATTATGGACGTTAATTTTGGCACGGATACCGCGCCATATTATGGACGTTAATTTTGGCACGGATACCGCGCCATATTATGGACGTTAATTTTGGCACGGATACCGCGCCATATTATGAACGTTAATTTCGGTAATGATACCGCACCATATTATGGACGTTAATTTCGGTAATGATACCGCACCATATTATGGACGTTAATTTTGGCATGGATACCGCACCATATTATGGATGTTAATTTAGGTATGGATACCGCACCATATTATGGACTTTAATTTTCGTATGGATACCGCGCCATAATATGGACGTTAATTTTGGCATGGATACGGCGGCATATTATGGACGTTAATTTTAGTATGGATACCGCGCCATAATATGGACGTTAATTTTGGCATGGATACCGCGCCTTATTATGGACGTTAATTTTAGTATGGATACCGCGCCATATTATGGATGTTAATTTAGGTAATGATACCGCACCATATTATGGACGTTAATTTTGGCATGGATACTGTACCATATTATGGACATTAATTTTGGCATGGATACCGCGCCATATTATGGACGTTAATTTTGGCATGGATATCGCGCCATATTATGGACGTTAATTTTGGCACGAATACCGCGCCATATTATGGTCGTTAATTTTGGCACGGATACCGCGCCATATTATGGACGTTAATTTTGGCACGGATACCGCGCCATATTATGGACGTTAATTTTGGCACGGATACCACGCCATATTATAGACGTTAATTTTGGCACGGATACCGCACCATATTATGGACGTTAATTTTGGCATGGATACCGCACCATATTATGGACGTTAATTTTGGCACAGATACCGCGCCATATTATGGACGTTAATTTTGGCACGGATACCGCGCCATATTATGGACGTTAATTTTGGCACGGATACCACGCCATATTATAGACGTTAATTTTGGCACGGATGCCGCACCATATTATGGACGTTAATTTTGGCATGGATACCGCACCATATTATGGACGTTAATTTTGGCACAGATACCGCGCCATATTATGGACGTTAATTTTGGCACGGATACCGCGCCATATTATGGACGTTAATTTTGGCACGGATACCGCGCCATATTATGGACGTTAATTTTGGCACGGATACCGCGCCATATTATGGACGTTAATTTTGGCACGGATACCGCGCCATATTATGGACGTTAATTTTGGCACGGATACTGCGCCATATTATGGACGTTCATTTTGGCACGGATACCGCGCCATATTATGGATGTTAATTTTAGTATGGATACCGCGCCATAATATGGACGTTAATTTTGGCATGGATACCGCGCCATATTATGGACGTTAATTTTAGTATGGATACCGTGCCATATTTTGGATGTTAATTTAGGTAATGATACCGCACCATATTATGGACGTTAATTTTGGCATGGTTACCGCACCATATTATGGACATTAATTTTGGCACAGATACCGCGCCATAATATGGACGTTAATTTTGGCACGGATACCGCGCCATATTATGGACGTTAATTTTGGCACGGATACCGCGCCATATTATGGTCGTTAATTTTGGCACGGATACCGCGCCATATTATGGACGTTAATTTTGGCACAGATACCGCGCCATATTATGGACGTTCATTTTGGCACGGATACCGCGCCATATTATGGACGTTAATTTTAGTATGGATACCGCGCCATAATATGGACGTTAATTTTGGCATGGATAGGGCGCCATATTGTAGACGTTAATTTTGGCATCGATACCAAGCCATATTATGGACGTTAATTTAGGTATGGATACCGCACCATATTATGGACGTTAATTTTGGCACGGATACCGCGCCATACTATGGACGTTAATTTAGGTATGGATACTGCGCCATATTATGGACGTTAATTTAGGTATGGATACCGCGCCATATTATGGACGTTAATTTCGGTAATGATACCGCACCATATTATGGACGTTAATTTTGGCATGGATACCGCACCATATTATGGACGTTAATTTAGGTATGGATACCGCACCATATTATGGACTTTAATTTTCATATGGATACCGCGCCATAATATGGACGTTAATTTTGGCATGGATACGGCGGCATATTATGGACGTTAATTTTAGTATGGATACCGCGCCATAATATGGACGTTAATGTTGGCATGGATACCGCGCCATATTATGGACGTTAATTTTAGTATGGATACCGCGCCATATTATTGACGTTAATTTTGGCACGGATACTGCACCATATTATGGACGTTCATTTTGGCACGGATACCGCGCCATATTATGGATGTTAATTTTAGTATGGATACCGCGCCATAATATGGACGTTAATTTTGGCATGGATACCGCACCATATTATGGACGTTAATTTTGGCACGGATACCGCGCCATAATATGGACATTAATTTTGGCACGGATACCGCGCCATATTATGGACGTTAATTTTGGCACGGATACCGCGCCATATTATGGACGTTAATTTTGGCACGGATACCGCGCCATATTATGGACGTTAATTTTGGCACGGATACCGCGCCATATTATGGACGTTAATTTTGGCACGGATAACGTGCCATATTATGGACGTTAATTTTGGCACGGATACCGCGCCATATTATGGACGTTAATTTTGGCACGGATACCGCGCCATATTATGGACGTTAATTTTGGCACGGATACCGCGCCATATTATGGACGTTAATTTTGGCACGGATACCGCGCCATATTATGAACGTTAATTTTGGCACGGATACCGCGCCATATTATGGACGTTAATTTTGGCACGGATACTGCACCATATTATGGACGTTAATTTTGGCACGGATACCGCGTCATATTATGGACGTTAATTTTGGCACGGATACCGCGCCATATTATGGACGTTAATTTTGGCACGGATACCGCGCCATATTATGGACGTTAATTTTGGCATGGATACCGCGCCATATTATGGACGTTAATTTTGGCATGGATACCGCGCCATATTATGGACGTTAATTTTGGCACGGATACTGCGCCATATTATGGACGTTCATTTTGGCACGGATACCGCGCCATATTATGGACGTTAATTTTAGTATGGATACCGCGCCATAATATGGACGTTAATTTTGGCATGGATAGGGCGCCATATTGTAGACGTTAATTTTGGCATCGATACCAAGCCATATTATGGACGTTAATTTAGGTATGGATACCGCACCATATTATGGACGTTAATTTTGGCACGGATACCGCGCCATATTATGGACGTTAATTTAGGTATGGATACCGCGCCATATTATGGACGTTAATTTAGGTATGGATACCGCGCCATATTATGGACGTTAATTTCGGTAATGATACTGCACCATATTATGGACGTTAATTTTGGCATGGATACCGCACCATATTATGGACGTTAATTTAGGTATGGATACCGCACCATATTATGGACTTTAATTTTCGTATGGATACTGCGCCATAATATGGACGTTAATTTTGGCATGGATACGGCGGCATATTATGGACGTTAATTTTAGTATGGATACCGCGCCATAATATGGACGTTAATTTTGGCATGGATACCGCGCCATATTATGGACGTTAATTTTAGTATGGATACCGCGCCATATTATGGATGTTAATTTGGGCATGGATACCGCGCCATATTATGGACGTTAATTTAGGTATGGATACCGCGCCATATTATGGACGTTAATTTAGGTATGGATACCGCGCCATATTATGGACGTTAATTTCGGTAATGATACCGCACCATATTATGGACGTTAATTTCGGTAATGATACCGCACCATATTATGGACGTTAATTTTGGCATGGATACCGCACCATATTATGGATGTTAATTTAGGTATGGATACCGCACCATATTATGGACTTTAATTTTCGTATGGATACCGCGCCATAATATGGACGTTAATTTTGGCATGGATACGGCGGCATATTATGGACGTTAATTTTAGTATGGATACCGCGCCATAATATGGACGTTAATTTTGGCATGGATACCGCGCCATATTATGGATGTTAATTTAGGTAATGATACCGCACCATATTATGGACGTTAATTTTGGCATGGATACTGTACCATATTATGGACATTAATTTTGGCATGGATACCGCGCCATATTATGGACGTTAATTTTGGCATGGATATCGCGCCATATTATGGACGTTAATTTTGGCACGGATACCGCGCCATATTATGGTCGTTAATTTTGGCACGGATACCGCGCCATATTATGGACGTTAATTTTGGCACGGATACCGCGCCATATTATGGACGTTAATTTTGGCACGGATACCACGCCATATTATAGACGTTAATTTTGGCACGGATACCGCACCATATTATGGACGTTAATTTTGGCATGGATACCGCACCATATTATGGACGTTAATTTTGGCACAGATACCGCGCCATATTATGGACGTTAATTTTGGCACGGATACCGCGCCATATTATGGACGTTAATTTTGGCACGGATACCGCGCCATATTATGGACGTTAATTTTGGCACGGATACCGCGCCATATTATGGACGTTAATTTTGGCACGGATACCGCGCCATATTATGGACGTTAATTTTGGCACGGATACTGCGCCATATTATGGACGTTCATTTTGGCACGGATACCGCGCCATATTATGGATGTTAATTTTAGTATGGATACCGCGCCATAATATGGACGTTAATTTTGGCATGGATACCGCGCCATATTATGGACGTTAATTTTAGTATGGATACCGTGCCATATTTTGGATGTTAATTTAGGTAATGATACCGCACCATATTATGGACGTTAATTTTGGCATGGTTACCACACCATATTATGGACATTAATTTTGGCACAGATACCGCGCCATAATATGGACGTTAATTTTGGCACGGATACCGCGCCATATTATGGACGTTAATTTTGGCACGGATACCGCGCCATATTATGGTCGTTAATTTTGGCACGGATACCGCGCCATATTATGGACGTTAATTTTGGCACAGATACCGCGCCATATTATGGACGTTAATTTTGGCACGGATACCGCGCCATATTATGGACGTTAATTTTGGCACGGATACCGCGCCATATTATGGACGTTAATTTTGGCACGGATACCGCGCCATATTATGGACGTTAATTTTGGCATGGATACCGCACCATATTATGGACGTTAATTTTGGCACGGATACCGGGCCATATTATGGACGTTAATTTAGGTATGGATACCGCGCCATATTATGGACGTTAATTTAGGTATGGATACCGCGCCATATTATGGACGTTAATTTCGGTAATGATACCGCACCATATTATGGACGTTAATTTTGGCATGGATACCGCACCATATTATGGACGTTAATTTAGGTATGGATACCGCACCATATTATGGACTTTAATTTTCGTATGGATACCGCGCTATAATATGGACGTTAATTTTGGCATGGATATGGCGGCATATTATGGACGTTAATTTTAGTATGGATACCGCGCCATAATATGGACGTTAATTTTGGCATGGATACCGCGCCATATTATGGACGTTAATTTTAGTATGGATACCGCGCCATATTATGGACGTTAATTTTGGCACGGATACTGCGCCATATTATGGACGTTCATATGGACGTTATGGACGTTAATTTTGGCACGGATACCGCACCATATTATGGACGTTAATTTTGGCATGGATACCGCACCATATTATGGACGTTAATTTTGGCACAGATACCGCGCCATATTATGGACGTTAATTTTGGCACGGATACCGCGCCATATTATGGACGTTAATTTTGGCACGGATACCGCGCCATATTATGGACGTTAATTTTGGTACGGATACCGCGCCATATTATGGACGTTAATTTTGGCACGGATACCGCGCCATATTATGGACGTTAATTTTGGCACGGATACTGCGCCATATTATGGACGTTCATTTTGGCACGGATACCGCGCCATATTATGGATGTTAATTTTAGTATGGATACCGCGCCATAATATGGACGTTAATTTTGGCATGGATAGGGCGCCATATTGTAGACGTTAATTTTGGCATCGATACCAAGCCATATTATGGACGTTAATTTAGGTATGGATACCGCACCATATTATGGACGTTAATTTTGGCACGGATACCGCGCCATACTATGGACGTTAATTTAGGTATGGATACCGCGCCATATTATGGACGTTAATTTAGGTATGGATACCGTGCCATATTATGGACGTTAATTTCGGTAATGATACCGCACCATATTATGGACGTTAATTTTGGCATGGATACCGCACCATATTATGGACGTTAATTTAGGTATGGATACCGCACCATATTATGGACTTTAATTTTCATATGGATACCGCGCCATAATATGGATGTTAATTTTGGCATGGATACGGCGGCATATTATGGACGTTAATTTTAGTATGGATACCGCGCCATAATATGGACGTTAATGTTGGCATGGATACCGCGCCATATTATGGACGTTAATTTTAGTATGGATACCGCGCCATATTATTGACGTTAATTTTGGCACGGATACTGCACCATATTATGGACGTTCATTTTGGCACGGATACCGCGCCATATTATGGATGTTAATTTTAGTATGGATACCGCGCCATAATATGGACGTTAATTTTGGCATGGATACCGCACCATATTATGGACGTTAATTTTGGCACGGATACCGCGCCATAATATGGACATTAATTTTGGCACGGATACCGCGCCATATTATGGACGTTAATTTTGGCACGGATACCGCGCCATATTATGGACGTTAATTTTGGCACGGATACCGCGCCATATTATGGACGTTAATTTTGGCACGGATACCGCGCCATATTATGGACGTTAATTTTGGCACGGATAACGTGCCATATTATGGACGTTAATTTTGGCACGGATACCGCGCCATATTATGGACGTTAATTTTGGCACGGATACCGCGCCATATTATGGACGTTAATTTTGGCACGGATACCGCGCCATATTATGAACGTTAATTTCGGTAATGATACCGCACCATATTATGGACGTTAATTTCGGTAATGATACCGCACCATATTATGGACGTTAATTTTGGCATGGATACCGCACCATATTATGGATGTTAATTTAGGTATGGATACCGCACCATATTATGGACTTTAATTTTCGTATGGATACCGCGCCATAATATGGACGTTAATTTTGGCATGGATACGGCGGCATATTATGGACGTTAATTTTAGTATGGATACCGCGCCATAATATGGACGTTAATTTTGGCATGGATACCGCGCCTTATTATGGACGTTAATTTTAGTATGGATACCGCGCCATATTATGGATGTTAATTTAGGTAATGATACCGCACCATATTATGGACGTTAATTTTGGCATGGATACTGTACCATATTATGGACATTAATTTTGGCATGGATACCGCGCCATATTATGGACGTTAATTTTGGCATGGATATCGCGCCATATTATGGACGTTAATTTTGGCACAAATACCGCGCCATATTATGGTCGTTAATTTTGGCACGGATACCGCGCCATATTATGGACGTTAATTTTGGCACGGATACCGCGCCATATTATGGACGTTAATCTTGGCACGGATACCACGCCATATTATAGACGTTAATTTTGGCACGGATACCGCACCATATTATGGACGTTAATTTTGGCATGGATACCGCACCATATTATGGACGTTAATTTTGGCACAGATACCGCGCCATATTATGGACGTTAATTTTGGCACGGATACCGCGCCATATTATGGACGTTAATTTTGGCACGGATACCACGCCATATTATAGACGTTAATTTTGGCACGGATACCGCACCATATTATGGACGTTAATTTTGGCATGGATACCGCACCATATTATGGACGTTAATTTTGGCACAGATACCGCGCCATATTATGGACGTTAATTTTGGCACGGATACCGCGCCATATTATGGACGTTAATTTTGGCACGGATACCGCGCCATATTATGGACGTTAATTTTGGCACGGATACCGCGCCATATTATGGACGTTAATTTTGGCACGGATACCGCGCCATATTATGGACGTTAATTTTGGCACGGATACTGCGCCATATTATGGACGTTCATTTTGGCACGGATACCGCGCCATATTATGGATGTTAATTTTAGTATGGATACCGCGCCATAATATGGACGTTAATTTTGGCATGGATACCGCGCCATATTATGGACGTTAATTTTAGTATGGATACCGTGCCATATTTTGGATGTTAATTTAGGTAATGATACCGCACCATATTATGGACGTTAATTTTGGCATGGTTACCGCACCATATTATGGACATTAATTTTGGCACAGATACCGCGCCATAATATGGACGTTAATTTTGGCACGGATACCGCGCCATATTATGGACGTTAATTTTGGCACGGATACCGCGCCATATTATGGTCGTTAATTTTGGCACGGATACCGCGCCATATTATGGACGTTAATTTTGGCACAGATACCGCGCCATATTATGGACGTTAATTTTGGCACGGATACCGCGCCATATTATGGACGTTAATTTTGGCACGGATACCGCGCCATATTATGGACGTTAATTTTGGCACGGATACCGCGCCATATTATGGACGTTAATTTTGGCATGGATACCGCACCATATTATGGACGTTAATTTTGGCACGGATACCGGGCCATATTATGGACGTTAATTTAGGTATGGATACCGCGCCATATTATGGACGTTAATTTAGGTATGGATACCGCGCCATATTATGGACGTTAATTTCGGTAATGATACCGCACCATATTATGGACGTTAATTTTGGCATGGATACCGCACCATATTATGGACGTTAATTTAGGTATGGATACCGCACCATATTATGGACTTTAATTTTCGTATGGATACCGCGCTATAATATGGACGTTAATTTTGGCATGGATATGGCGGCATATTATGGACGTTAATTTTAGTATGGATACCGCGCCATAATATGGACGTTAATTTTGGCATGGATACCGCGCCATATTATGGACGTTAATTTTAGTATGGATACCGCGCCATATTATGGACGTTAATTTTGGCACGGATACTGCGCCATATTATGGACGTTCATATGGACGTTATGGACGTTAATTTTGGCACGGATACCGCACCATATTATGGACGTTAATTTTGGCATGGATACCGCACCATATTATGGACGTTAATTTTGGCACAGATACCGCGCCATATTATGGACGTTAATTTTGGCACGGATACCGCACCATATTATGGACGTTAATTTTGGCACGGATACCGCGCCATATTATGGACGTTAATTTTGGTACGGATACCGCGCCATATTATGGACGTTAATTTTGGCACGGGTACCGCGCCATATTATGGACGTTAATTTTGGCACGGATACCGCGCCATATTATGGACGTTCATTTTGGCACGGATACCGCGCCATATTATGGATGTTAATTTTAGTATGGATACCGCGCCATAATATGGACGTTAATTTTGGCATGGATAGGGCGCCATATTGTAGACGTTAATTTTGGCATCGATACCAAGCCATATTATGGACGTTAATTTAGGTATGGATACCGCACCATATTATGGACGTTAATTTTGGCACGGATACCGCGCCATACTATGGACGTTAATTTAGGTATGGATACCGCGCCATATTATGGACGTTAATTTAGGTATGGATACCGTGCCATATTATGGACGTTAATTTCGGTAATGATACCGCACCATATTATGGACGTTAATTTTGGCATGGATACCGCACCATATTATGGACGTTAATTTAGGTATGGATACCGCACCATATTATGGACTTTAATTTTCATATGGATACCGCGCCATAATATGGATGTTAATTTTGGCATGGATACGGCGGCATATTATGGACGTTAATTTTAGTATGGATACCGCGCCATAATATGGACGTTAATGTTGGCATGGATACCGCGCCATATTATGGACGTTAATTTTAGTATGGATACCGCGCCATATTATTGACGTTAATTTTGGCACGGATACTGCACCATATTATGGACGTTCATTTTGGCACGGATACCGCGCCATATTATGGATGTTAATTTTAGTATGGATACCGCGCCATAATATGGACGTTAATTTTGGCATGGATACCGCACCATATTATGGACGTTAATTTTGGCACGGATACCGCGCCATAATATGGACATTAATTTTGGCACGGATACCGCGCCATATTATGGACGTTAATTTTGGCACGGATACCGCGCCATATTATGGACGTTAATTTTGGCACGGATACCGCGCCATATTATGGACGTTAATTTTGGCACGGATACCGCGCCATATTATGGACGTTAATTTTGGCACGGATAACGTGCCATATTATGGACGTTAATTTTGGCACGGATACCGTGCCATATTATGGACGTTAATTTTGGCACGGATACCGCGCCATATTATGGACGTTAATTTTGGCACGGATACCGCGCCATATTATGGACGTTAATTTTGGCACGGATACCGCGCCATATTATGAACGTTAATTTTGGCACGGATACCGCGCCATATTATGGACGTTAATTTTGGCACGGATACTGCACCATATTATGGACGTTAATTTTGGCACGGATACCGCGCCATATTATGGACGTTAATTTTGGCACGGATACTGCACCATATTATGGACGTTAATTTTGGCACGGATACCGCGCCATATTATGGACGTTAATTTTGGCACGGATACCGCGCCATATTATGGACGTTAATTTTGGCACGGATACCGCGCCATATTATGGACGTTAATTTTGGCATGGATACCGCGCCATATTATGGACGTTAATTTTGGCACGGATACTGCGCCATATTATGGACGTTCATTTTGGCACGGATACCGCGCCATATTATGGACGTTAATTTTAGTATGGATACTGCGCCATAATATGGACGTTAATTTTGGCATGGATAGGGCGCCATATTGTAGACGTTAATTTTGGCATCGATACCAAGCCATATTATGGACGTTAATTTAGGTATGGATACCGCACCATATTATGGACGTTAATTTTGGCACGGATACCGCGCCATATTATGGACGTTAATTTAGGTATGGATACCGCGCCATATTATGGACGTTAATTTAGGTATGGATACCGCGCCATATTATGGACGTTAATTTCGGTAATGATACTGCACCATATTATGGACGTTAATTTTGGCATGGATACCGCACCATATTATGGACGTTAATTTAGGTATGGATACCGCACCATATTATGGACTTTAATTTTCGTATGGATACTGCGCCATAATATGGACGTTAATTTTGGCATGGATACGGCGGCATATTATGGACGTTAATTTTAGTATGGATACCGCGCCATAATATGGACGTTAATTTTGGCATGGATACCGCGCCATATTATGGACGTTAATTTTAGTATGGATACCGCGCCATATTATGGATGTTAATTTGGGCATGGATACCGCGCCATATTATGGACGTTAATTTAGGTATGGATACCGCGCCATATTATGGACGTTAATTTAGGTATGGATACCGCGCCATATTATGGACGTTAATTTCGGTAATGATACCGCACCATATTATGGACGTTAATTTCGGTAATGATACCGCACCATATTATGGACGTTAATTTAGGTATGGATACCGCGCCATATTATGGACGTTAATTTCGGTAATGATACTGCACCATATTATGGACGTTAATTTTGGCATGGATGCCGCACCATATTATGGATGTTAATTTAGGTATGGATACCGCACCATATTATGGACTTTAATTTTCGTATGGATACCGCGCCATAATATGGACGTTAATTTTGGCATGGATACGGCGGCATATTATGGACGTTAATTTTAGTATGGATACCACGCCATAATATGGACGTTAATTTTGGCATGGATACCGCGCCATATTATGGACGTTAATTTTAGTATGGATACCGCGCCATATTATGGATGTTAATTTAGGTAATGATACCGCACCATATTATGGACATTAATTTTGGCATGGATACTGTACCATATTATGGACATTAATTTTGGCATGGATACCGCGCCATATTATGGACGTTAATTTTGGCATGGATACCGCGCCATATTATGGACGTTAATTTTGGCACGGATACCGCGCCATATTATGGTCGTTAATTTTGGCACGGATACCGCGCCATATTATGGACGTTAATTTTGGCACGGATACCGCGCCATATTATGGACGTTAATTTTGGCACGGATACCACGCCATATTATAGACGTTAATTTTGGCACGGATACCGCACCATATTATGGACGTTAATTTTGGCATGGATACCGCACCATATTATGGACGTTAATTTTGGCACAGATACCGCGCCATATTATGGACGTTAATTTTGGCACGGATACCGCGCCATATTATGGACGTTAATTTTGGCACGGATACCGCGCCATATTATGGACGTTAATTTTGGCACGGATACCGCGCCATATTATGGACGTTAATTTTGGCACGGATACCGCGCCATATTATGGACGTTAATTTTGGCACGGATACTGCGCCATATTATGGACGTTCATTTTGGCACGGATACCGCGCCATATTATGGATGTTAATTTTAGTATGGATACCGCGCCATAATATGGACGTTAATTTTGGCATGGATACCGCGCCATATTATGGACGTTAATTTTAGTATGGATACCGTGCCATATTTTGGATGTTAATTTAGGTAATGATACCGCGCCATATTATGGATGTTAATTTTAGTATATATACCGCGCCATAATATGGACGTTAATTTTGGCATGGATACCGCGCCATATTATGGACGTTAATTTTGGCATGGTTACCGCACCATATTATGGACATTAATTTTGGCACAGATACCGCGCCATAATATGGACGTTAATTTTGGCACGGATACCGCGCCATATTATGGACGTTAATTTTGGCACGGATACCGCGCCATATTATGGTCGTTAATTTTGGCACGGATACCGCGCCATATTATGGACGTTAATTTTGGCACAGATACCGCGCCATATTATGGACGTTAATTTTGGCACGGATACCGCGCCATATTATGGACGTTAATTTTGGCACGGATACCGCGCCATATTATGGACGTTAATTTTGGCACGGATACCGCGCCATATTATGGACGTTAATTTTGGCATGGATACCGCACCATATTATGGACGTTAATTTTTGCACGGATACCGGGCCATATTATGGACGTTAATTTAGGTATGGATACCGCGCCATATTATGGACGTTAATTTAGGTATGGATACCGCGCCATATTATGGACGTTAATTTCGGTAATGATACCGCACCATATTATGGACGTTAATTTTGGCATGGATACCGCACCATATTATGGACGTTAATTTAGGTATGGATACCGCACCATATTATGGACTTTAATTTTCGTATGGATACCGCGCTATAATATGGACGTTAATTTTGGCATGGATACGGCGGCATATTATGGACGTTAATTTTAGTATGGATACCGCGCCATAATATGGACGTTAATTTTGGCATGGATACCGCGCCATATTATGGATGTTAATTTTAGTATGGATACCGCGCCATATTATGGACGTTAATTTTGGCACGGATACTGCGCCATATTATGGACGTTCATATGGACGTTATGGACGTTAATTTTGGCACGGATACCGCACCATATTATGGACGTTAATTTTGGCATGGATACCGCACCATATTATGGACGTTAATTTTGGCACAGATACCGCGCCATATTATGGACGTTAATTTTGGCACGGATACCGCGCCATATTATGGACGTTAATTTTGGCACGGATACCGCGCCATATTATGGACGTTAATTTTGGTACGGATACCGCGCCATATTATGGACGTTAATTTTGGCACGGATACCGCGCCATATTATGGACGTTAATTTTGGCACGGATACTGCGCCATATTATGGACGTTCATTTTGGCACGGATACCGCGCCATATTATGGATGTTAATTTTAGTATGGATACCGCGCCATAATATGGACGTTAATTTTGGCATGGATACCCCGCCATATTATGGACGTTAATTTTAGTATGGATACCGTGCCATATTTTGGATGTTAATTTAGGTAATGATACCGCACCATATTATGGACGTTAATTTTGGCATGGTTACCGCACCATATTATGGACGTTAATTTTGGCACGGATACCGCGCCATAATATGGATGTTAATTTTGGCACGGATACCGCGCCATATTATGGACGTTAATTTTGGCACGGATACCGCGCCATATTATGGTCGTTAATTTTGGCACGGATACCGCGCCATATTATGGACGTTAATTTTGGCATGGATACCGCGCCATATTATGGACGTTAATTTTGGCACGGATACTGCGCCATATTATGGACGTTCATTTTGGCACGGATACCGCGCCATACTATGGACGTTAATTTAGGTATGGATACCGCGCCATATTATGGACGTTAATTTAGGTATGGATACCGCGCCATATTATGGACGTTAATTTCGGTAATGATACCGCACCATATTATGGACGTTAATTTTGGCATGGATACCGCACCATATTATGGACGTTAATTTAGGTATGGATACCGCACCATATTATGGACTTTAATTTTCATATGGATACCGCGCCATAATATGGACGTTAATTTTGGCATGGATACGGCGGCATATTATGGACGTTAATTTTAGTATGGATACCGCGCCATAATATGGACGTTAATTTTGGCATGGATACCGCGCCATATTATGGACGTTAATTTTAGTATGGATACCGCGCCATATTATTGACGTTAATTTTGGCACGGATACTGCGCCATATTATGGACGTTCATTTTGGCACGGATACCGCGCCATATTATGGATGTTAATTTTAGTATGGATACCGCGCCATAATATGGACGTTAATTTTGGCATGGATACCGCGCCATATTATGGACGTTAATTTTAGTATGGATACCATGCCATATTATGGATGTTAATTTAGGTAATGATACCGCACCATATTATGGACGTTAATTTTGGCATGGTTACCGCACCATATTATGGACGTTAATTTTGGCACGGATACCGCGCCATAATATGGACATTAATTTAGGCACGGATACCGCGCCATATTATGGACGTTAATTTTGGCACGGATACCGCGCCATATTATGGACGTTAATTTTTGCACGGATACCGCGCCATATTATGGACGTTAATTTTGGCACGGATACCGCGCCATATTATGGACGTTAATTTTGGCACGGATACCGCGCCATATTATGGACGTTAATTTTGGCACGGATACCACGCCATATTATGGACGTTAATTTTGGCACGGATACCGCGCCATATTATGGACGTTAATTTTGGCACGGATACCACGCCATATTATGGACGTTAATTTTGGCACGGATACCGCGCCATATTATGGACGTTAATTTTGGCACGGATACCGCGCCATATTATGGACGTTAATTTTGGCATTGATACCGCGCCATATTATGGACGTTAATTTTGGCATGGATACCGCGCCATATTATGGACGTTAATTTTGGCACGGATACTGCGCCATATTATGGACGTTCATTTTGGCACGGATACCGCGCCATATTATGGACGTTAATTTTAGTATGGATACCGCGCCATAATATGGACGTTAATTTTGGCATGGATAGGGCGCCATATTGTAGACGTTAATTTTGGCATCGATACCAAGCCATATTATGGACGTTAATTTAGGTATGGATACCGCACCATATTATGGACGTTAATTTTGGCACGGACACCGCGCCATATTATGGACGTTAATTTAGGTATGGATACCGCGCCATATTATGGACGTTAATTTAGGTATGGATACCGCGCCATATTATGGACGTTAATTTCGGTAATGATACTGCACCATATTATGGACGTTAATTTTGGCATGGATACCGCACCATATTATGGACGTTAATTTAGGTATGGATACCGCACCATATTATGGACTTTAATTTTCGTATGGATACTGCGCCATAATATGGACGTTAATTTTGGCATGGATACGGCGGCATATTATGGACGTTAATTTTAGTATGGATACCGCGCCATAATATGGACGTTAATTTTGGCATGGATACCGCGCCATATTATGGACGTTAATTTTAGTATGGATACCGCGCCATATTATGGATGTTTATTTGGGCATGGATACCGCGCCATATTATGGACGTTAATTTAGGTATGGATACCGCGCCATATTATGGACGTTAATTTAGGTATGGATACCGCGCCATATTATGGACGTTAATTTCGGTAATGATACCGCACCATATTATGGACGTTAATTTCGGTAATGATACCGCACCATATTATGGACGTTAATTTTGGCATGGATACCGCACCATATTATGGACGTTAATTTTAGTATGGATACCGCGCCATAATATGGACGTTAATTTTGGCATGGATACCGCGCCATATTATGGACGTTAATTTTAGTATGGATACCGCGCCATATTATGGACGTTAATTTTGGCACGGATACTGCGCCATATTATGGACGTTCATATGGACGTTATGGACGTTAATTTTGGCACGGATACCGCACCATATTATGGACGTTAATTTTGGCATGGATACCGCACCATATTATGGACGTTAATTTTGGCACAGATACCGCGCCATATTATGGACGTTAATTTTGGCACGGATACCGCGCCATATTATGGACGTTAATTTTGGCACGGATACCGCGCCATATTATGGACGTTAATTTTGGTACGGATACCGCGCCATATTATGGACGTTAATTTTGGCACGGATACCGCGCCATATTATGGACGTTAATTTTGGCACGGATACTGCGCCATATTATGGACGTTCATTTTGGCACGGATACCGCGCCATATTATGGATGTTAATTTTAGTATGGATACCGCGCCATAATATGGACGTTAATTTTGGCATGGATACCGCGCCATATTATGGACGTTAATTTTAGTATGGATACCGCGCCATATTATGGATGTTAATTTGGGCATGGATACCGCGCCATATTATGGACGTTAATTTAGGTATGGATACCGCGCCATATTATGGACGTTAATTTAGGTATGGATACCGCGCCATATTATGGACGTTAATTTCGGTAATGATACCGCACCATATTATGGACGTTAATTTCGGTAATGATACCGCACCATATTATGGACGTTAATTTAGGTATGGATACCGCGCCATATTATGGACGTTAATTTCGGTAATGATACTGCACCATATTATGGACGTTAATTTTGGCATGGATGCCGCACCATATTATAGATGTTAATTTAGGTATGGATACCGCACCATATTATGGACTTTAATTTTCGTATGGATACCGCGCCATAATATGGACGTTAATTTTGGCATGGATACGGCGGCATATTATGGACGTTAATTTTAGTATGGATACCACGCCATAATATGGACGTTAATTTTGGCATGGATACCGCGCCATATTATGGACGTTAATTTTAGTATGGATACCGCGCCATATTATGGATGTTAATTTAGGTAATGATACCGCACCATATTATGGACATTAATTTTGGCATGGATACTGTACCATATTATGGACATTAATTTTGGCATGGATACCGCGCGATATTATGGACGTTAATTTTGGCATGGATACCGCGCCATATTATGGACGTTAATTTTGGCACGGATACCGCGCCATATTATGGTCGTTAATTTTGGCACGGATACCGCGCCATATTATGGACGTTAATTTTGGCACGGATACCGCGCCATATTATGGACGTTAATTTTGGCACGGATACCACGCCATATTATAGACGTTAATTTTGGCACGGATACCGCACCATATTATGGACGTTAATTTTGGCATGGATACCGCACCATATTATGGACGTTAATTTTGGCACAGATACCGCGCCATATTATGGACGTTAATTTTGGCACGGATACCGCGCCATATTATGGACGTTAATTTTGGCACGGATACCGCGCCATATTATGGACGTTAATTTTGGCACGGATACCGCGCCATATTATGGACGTTAATTTTGGCACGGATACCGCGCCATATTATGGACGTTAATTTTGGCACGGATACTGCGCCATATTATGGACGTTCATTTTGGCACGGATACCGCGCCATATTATGGATGTTAATTTTAGTATGGATACCGCGCCATAATATGGACGTTAATTTTGGCATGGATACCGCGCCATATTATGGACGTTAATTTTAGTATGGATACCGTGCCATATTTTGGATGTTAATTTAGGTAATGATACCGCACCATATTATGGACGTTAATTTTGGCATGGTTACCGCACCATATTATGGACATTAATTTTGGCACAGATACCGCGCCATAATATGGACGTTAATTTTGGCACGGATACCGCGCCATATTATGGACGTTAATTTTGGCACGGATACCGCGCCATATTATGGTCGTTAATTTTGGCACGGATACCGCGCCATATTATGGACGTTAATTTTGGCACAGATACCGCGCCATATTATGGACGTTAATTTTGGCACGGATACCGCGCCATATTATGGACGTTAATTTTGGCACGGATACCGCGCCATATTATGGACGTTAATTTTGGCACGGATACCGCGCCATATTATGGACGTTAATTTTGGCATGGATACCGCACCATATTATGGACGTTAATTTTTGCACGGATACCGGGCCATATTATGGACGTTAATTTAGGTATGGATACCGCGCCATATTATGGACGTTAATTTAGGTATGGATACCGCGCCATATTATGGACGTTAATTTCGGTAATGATACCGCACCATATTATGGACGTTAATTTTGGCATGGATACCGCACCATATTATGGACGTTAATTTAGGTATGGATACCGCACCATATTATGGACTTTAATTTTCGTATGGATACCGCGCTATAATATGGACGTTAATTTTGGCATGGATACGGCGGCATATTATGGACGTTAATTTTAGTATGGATACCGCGCCATAATATGGACGTTAATTTTGGCATGGATACCGCGCCATATTATGGACGTTAATTTTAGTATGGATACCGCGCCATATTATGGACGTTAATTTTGGCACGGATACTGCGCCATATTATGGACGTTCATATGGACGTTATGGACGTTAATTTTGGCACGGATACCGCACCATATTATGGACGTTAATTTTGGCATGGATACCGCACCATATTATGGACGTTAATTTTGGCACAGATACCGCGCCATATTATGGACGTTAATTTTGGCACGGATACCGCGCCATATTATGGACGTTAATTTTGGCACGGATACCGCGCCATATTATGGACGTTAATTTTGGTACGGATACCGCGCCATATTATGGACGTTAATTTTGGCACGGATACCGCGCCATATTATGGACGTTAATTTTGGCACGGATACTGCGCCATATTATGGACGTTCATTTTGGCACGGATACCGCGCCATATTATGGATGTTAATTTTAGTATGGATACCGTGCCATATTTTGGATGTTAATTTAGGTAATGATACCGCACCATATTATGGACGTTAATTTTGGCATGGTTACCGCACCATATTATGGACGTTAATTTTGGCACGGATACCGCGCCATAATATGGATGTTAATTTTGGCACGGATACCGCGCCATATTATGGACGTTAATTTTGGCACGGATACCGCGCCATATTATGGTCGTTAATTTTGGCACGGATACCGCGCCATATTATGGACGTTAATTTTGGCATGGATACCGCGCCATATTATGGACGTTAATTTTGGCACGGATACTGCGCCATATTATGGACGTTCATTTTGGCACGGATACCGCGCCATACTATGGACGTTAATTTAGGTATGGATACCGCGCCATATTATGGACGTTAATTTAGGTATGGATACCGCGCCATATTATGGACGTTAATTTCGGTAATGATACCGCACCATATTATGGACGTTAATTTTGGCATGGATACCGCACCATATTATGGACGTTAATTTAGGTATGGATACCGCACCATATTATGGACTTTAATTTTCATATGGATACCGCGCCATAATATGGACGTTAATTTTGGCATGGATACGGCGGCATATTATGGACGTTAATTTTAGTATGGATACCGCGCCATAATATGGACGTTAATTTTGGCATGGATACCGCGCCATATTATGGACGTTAATTTTAGTATGGATACCGCGCCATATTATTGACGTTAATTTTGGCACGGATACTGCGCCATATTATGGACGTTCATTTTGGCACGGATACCGCGCCATATTATGGATGTTAATTTTAGTATGGATACCGCGCCATAATATGGACGTTAATTTTGGCATGGATACCGCGCCATATTATGGACGTTAATTTTAGTATGGATACCATGCCATATTATGGATGTTAATTTAGGTAATGATACCGCACCATATTATGGACGTTAATTTTGGCATGGTTACCGCACCATATTATGGACGTTAATTTTGGCACGGATACCGCGCCATAATATGGACATTAATTTAGGCACGGATACCGCGCCATATTATGGACGTTAATTTTGGCACGGATACCGCGCCATATTATGGACGTTAATTTTTGCACGGATACCGCGCCATATTATGGACGTTAATTTTGGCACGGATACCGCGCCATATTATGGACGTTAATTTTGGCACGGATAACGTGCCATATTATGGACGTTAATTTTGGCACGGATACCGCGCCATATTATGGACGTTAATTTTGGCACGGATACCACGCCATATTATGGACGTTAATTTTGGCACGGATACCGCGCCATATTATGGACGTTAATTTTGGCACGGATACCACGCCATATTATGGACGTTAATTTTGGCACGGATACCGCGCCATATTATGGACGTTAATTTTGGCACGGATACCGCGCCATATTATGGACGTTAATTTTGGCATGGATACCGCGCCATATTATGGACGTTAATTTTGGCATGGATACCGCGCCATATTATGGACGTTAATTTTGGCACGGATACTGCGCCATATTATGGACGTTCATTTTGGCACGGACACCGCGCCATATTATGGACGTTAATTTTAGTATGGATACCGCGCCATAATATGGACGTTAATTTTGGCATGGATAGGGCGCCATATTGTAGACGTTAATTTTGGCATCGATACCAAGCCATATTATGGACGTTAATTTAGGTATGGATACCGCACCATATTATGGACGTTAATTTTGGCACGGACACCGCGCCATATTATGGACGTTAATTTAGGTATGGATACCGCGCCATATTATGGACGTTAATTTAGGTATGGATACCGCGCCATATTATGGACGTTAATTTCGGTAATGATACTGCACCATATTATGGACGTTAATTTTGGCATGGATACCGCACCATATTATGGACGTTAATTTAGGTATGGATACCGCACCATATTATGGACTTTAATTTTCGTATGGATACTGCGCCATAATATGGACGTTAATTTTGGCATGGATACGGCGGCATATTATGGACGTTAATTTTAGTATGGATACCGCGCCATAATATGGACGTTAATTTTGGCATGGATACCGCGCCATATTATGGACGTTAATTTTAGTATGGATACCGCGCCATATTATGGATGTTTATTTGGGCATGGATACCGCGCCATATTATGGACGTTAATTTAGGTATGGATACCGCGCCATATTATGGACGTTAATTTAGGTATGGATACCGCGCCATATTATGGACGTTAATTTCGGTAATGATACCGCACCATATTATGGACGTTAATTTCGGTAATGATACCGCACCATATTATGGACGTTAATTTTGGCATGGATACCGCACCATATTATGGACGTTAATTTTAGTATGGATACCGCGCCATAATATGGACGTTAATTTTGGCATGGATACCGCGCCATATTATGGACGTTAATTTTAGTATGGATACCGCGCCATATTATGGACGTTAATTTTGGCACGGATACTGCGCCATATTATGGACGTTCATATGGACGTTATGGACGTTAATTTTGGCACGGATACCGCACCATATTATGGACGTTAATTTTGGCATGGATACCGCACCATATTATGGACGTTAATTTTGGCACAGATACCGCGCCATATTATGGACGTTAATTTTGGCACGGATACCGCGCCATATTATGGACGTTAATTTTGGCACGGATACCGCGCCATATTATGGACGTTAATTTTGGTACGGATACCGCGCCATATTATGGACGTTAATTTTGGCACGGATACCGCGCCATATTATGGACGTTAATTTTGGCACGGATACTGCGCCATATTATGGACGTTCATTTTGGCACGGATACCGCGCCATATTATGGATGTTAATTTTAGTATGGATACCGCGCCATAATATGGACGTTAATTTTGGCATGGATACCCCGCCATATTATGGACGTTAATTTTAGTATGGATACCGTGCCATATTTTGGATGTTAATTTAGGTAATGATACCGCACCATATTATGGACGTTAATTTTGGCATGGTTACCGCACCATATTATGGACGTTAATTTTGGCACGGATACCGCGCCATAATATGGATGTTAATTTTGGCACGGATACCGCGCCATATTATGGACGTTAATTTTGGCACGGATACCGCGCCATATTATGGTCGTTAATTTTGGCACGGATACCGCGCCATATTATGGACGTTAATTTTGGCATGGATACCGCGCCATACTATGGACGTTAATTTAGGTATGGATACCGCGCCATATTATGGTCGTTAATTTTGGCACGGATACCGCGCCATATTATGGACGTTCATTTTGGCACGGATACCGCGCCATATTATGGATGTTAATTTTAGTATGGATACCGCGCCATAATATTGACGTTAATTTTGGCATGGATACCGCGCCATATTATGGACGTTAATTTTAGTATGGATACCATGCCATATTATGGATGTTAATTTAGGTAATGATACCGCACCATATTATGGACGTTAATTTTGGCATGGTTACCGCACCATATTATGGACGTTAATTTTGGCACGGATACTGCGCCATAATATGGACATTAATTTAGGCACGGATACCGCGCCATATTATGGACGTTAATTTTGGCACGGATACCGCGCCATATTATGGACGTTAATTTTTGCACGGATACCGCGCCATATTATGGACGTTAATTTTGGCACGGATACCGCGCCATATTATGGACGTTAATTTTGGCACGGATAACGTGCCATATTATGGACGTTAATTTTGGCACGGATACCGCGCCATATTATGGACGTTAATTTTGACACGGATACCACGACATATTATGGACGTTAATTTTGGCACGGATACCGCGCCATATTATGGACGTTAATTTTGGCACGGATACCGCGCCATATTATGGACGTTAATTTTGGCACGGATACCGCGCCATATTATGGACGTTAATTTTGGCACGGATACCGCGCCATATTATGGACGTTAATTTTGGCATGGATACCGCGCCATATTATGGACGTTAATTTTGGCACGGATACCGCGCCATATTATGGACGTTAATTTTGGCACGGATACCGCGCCATATTATGGACGTTCATTTTGGCACGGATACCGCGCCATATTATGGACGTTAATTTTAGTATGGATACCGCGCCATAATATGGACGTTAATTTTGGCATGGATAGGGCGCCATATTGTAGACGTTAATTTTGGCATCGATACCAAGCCATATTATGGACGTTAATTTAGGTATGGATACCGCACCATATTATGGACGTTAATTTTGGCACGGATACCGCGCCATATTATGGACGTTAATTTAGGTATGGATACCGCGCCATATTATGGACGTTAATTTAGGTATGGATACCGCGCCATATTATGGACGTTAATTTCGGTAATGATACTGCACCATATTATGGACGTTAATTTTGGCATGGATACCGCACCATATTATGGACGTTAATTTAGGTATGGATACCGCACCATATTATGGACTTTAATTTTCGTATGGATACTGCGCCATAATATGGACGTTAATTTTGGCATGGATACGGCGGCATATTATGGACGTTAATTTTAGTATGGATACCGCGCCATAATATGGACGTTAATTTTGGCATGGATACCGCGCCATATTATGGACGTTAATTTTAGTATGGATACCGCGCCATATTATGGATGTTTATTTGGGCATGGATACCGCGCCATATTATGGACGTTAATTTAGGTATGGATACCGCGCCATATTATGGACGTTAATTTAGGTATGGATACCGCGCCATATTATGGACGTTAATTTCGGTAATGATACCGCACCATATTATGGACGTTAATTTCGGTAATGATACCGCACCATATTATGGACGTTAATTTTGGCATGGATACCGCACCATATTATGGACGTTAATTTTAGTATGGATACCGCGCCATAATATGGACGTTAATTTTGGCATGGATACCGCGCCATATTATGGACGTTAATTTTAGTATGGATACCGCGCCATATTATGGACGTTAATTTTGGCACGGATACTGCGCCATATTATGGACGTTCATATGGACGTTATGGACGTTAATTTTGGCACGGATACCGCACCATATTATGGACGTTAATTTTGGCATGGATACCGCACCATATTATGGACGTTAATTTTGGCACAGATACCGCGCCATATTATGGACGTTAATTTTGGCACGGATACCGCGCCATATTATGGACGTTAATTTTGGCACGGATACCGCGCCATATTATGGACGTTAATTTTGGTACGGATACCGCGCCATATTATGGACGTTAATTTTGGCACGGATACCGCGCCATATTATGGACGTTAATTTTGGCACGGATACTGCGCCATATTATGGACGTTCATTTTGGCACGGATACCGCGCCATATTATGGATGTTAATTTTAGTATGGATACCGCGCCATAATATGGACGTTAATTTTGGCATGGATACCCCGCCATATTATGGACGTTAATTTTAGTATGGATACCGTGCCATATTTTGGATGTTAATTTAGGTAATGATACCGCACCATATTATGGACGTTAATTTTGGCATGGTTACCGCACCATATTATGGACGTTAATTTTGGCACGGATACCGCGCCATAATATGGATGTTAATTTTGGCACGGATACCGCGCCATATTATGGACGTTAATTTTGGCACGGATACCGCGCCATATTATGGTCGTTAATTTTGGCACGGATACCGCGCCATATTATGGACGTTAATTTTGGCATGGATACCGCGCCATACTATGGACGTTAATTTAGGTATGGATACCGCGCCATATTATGGACGTTAATTTAGGTATGGATACCGCGCCATATTATGGACGTTAATTTCGGTAATGATACCGCACCATATTATGGACGTTAATTTTGGCATGGATACCGCACCATATTTTGGACGTTAATTTAGGTATGGATACCGCACCATATTATGGACTTTAATTTTCATATGGATACCGCGCCATAATATGGACGTTAATTTTGGCATGGATACCGCGCCATAATATGGACGTTAATTTTGGCATGGATACCGCGCCATATTATGGACGTTAATTTTAGTATGGATACCGCGCCATATTATTGACGTTAATTTTGGCACGGATACTGCGCCATATTATGGACGTTCATTTTGGCACGGATACCGCGCCATATTATGGATGTTAATTTTAGTATGGATACCGCGCCATAATATGGACGTTAATTTTGGCATGGATACCGCGCCATATTATGGACGTTAATTTTAGTATGGATACCATGCCATATTATGGATGTTAATTTAGGTAATGATACCGCACCATATTATGGACGTTAATTTTTGCATGGTTACCGCACCATATTATGGACGTTAATTTTGGCACGGATACCGCGCCATAATATGGACATTAATTTTGGCACGGATACCGCGCCATATTATGGACGTTAATTTTGGCACGGATACCGCGCCATATTATGGACGTTAATTTTGGCACGGATACCGCGCCATATTATGGACGTTAATTTTGGCACGGATACCGCGCCATATTATGGACGTTAATTTTGGCACGGATAACGTGCCATATTATGGACGTTAATTTTGGCACGGATACTGCGCCATATTATGGACGTTAATTTTGGCACGGATACCGCGCCATATTATGGACGTTAATTTTGGCACGGATACCGCGCCATATTATGGACGTTAATTTTGGCACGGATACCGCGCCATATTATGAACGTTAATTTTGGCACGGATACCGCGCCATATTATGGACGTTAATTTTGGCACGGATACTGCACCATATTATGGACGTTAATTTTGGCACGGATACCGCGCCATATTATGGACGTTAATTTTGGCACGGATACCGCGCCATATTATGGACGTTAATTTTGGCACGGATACCGCGCCATATTATGGACGTTAATTTTGGCACGGATACCGCGCCATATTATGGACGTTAATTTTGGCACGGATAACGTGCCATATTATGGACGTTAATTTTGGCACGGATACTGCGCCATATTATGGACGTTAATTTTGGCACGGATACCGCGCCATATTATGGACGTTAATTTTGGCACGGATACCGCGCCATATTATGGACGTTAATTTTGGCACGGATACCGCGCCATATTATGAACGTTAATTTTGGCACGGATACCGCGCCATATTATGGACGTTAATTTTGGCACGGATACTGCACCATATTATGGACGTTAATTTTGGCACGGATACCGTGCCATATTATGGACGTTAATTTTGGCACGGATACCGCGCCATATTATGGACGTTAATTTTGGCACGGATACCGCGCCATATTATGGACGTTAATTTTGGCATGGATACCGCGCCATATTATGGACGTTAATTTTGGCACGGATACTGCGCCATATTATGGACGTTCATTTTGGCACGGATACCGCGCCATATTATGGACGTTAATTTTAGTATGGATACCGCGCCATAATATGGACGTTAATTTTGGCATGGATAGGGCGCCATATTGTAGACGTTAATTTTGGCATCGATACCAAGCCATATTATGGACGTTAATTTAGGTATGGATACCGCACCATATTATGGACGTTAATTTTGGCACGGATACCGCGCCATATTATGGACGTTAATTTAGGTATGGATACCGCGCCATATTATGGACGTTAATTTAGGTATGGATACCGCGCCATATTATGGACGTTAATTTCGGTAATGATACTGCACCATATTATGGACGTTAATTTTGGCATGGATACCGCACCATATTATGGACGTTAATTTAGGTATGGATACCGCACCATATTATGGACTTTAATTTTCGTATGGATACTGCGCCATAATATGGACGTTAATTTTGGCATGGATACGGCGGCATATTATGGACGTTAATTTTAGTATGGATACCGCGCCATAATATGGACGTTAATTTTGGCATGGATACCGCGCCATATTATGGACGTTAATTTTAGTATGGATACCGCGCCATATTATGGATGTTAATTTGGGCATGGATACCGCGCCATATTATGGACGTTAATTTAGGTATGGATACCGCGCCATATTATGGACGTTAATTTAGGTATGGATACCGCGCCATATTATGGACGTTAATTTCGGTAATGATACCGCACCATATTATGGACGTTAATTTCGGTAATGATACCGCACCATATTATGGACGTTAATTTTGGCATGGATACCGCACCATATTATGGACGTTAATTTAGGTATGGATACCGCACCATATTATGGACTTTAATTTTCGTATGGATACCGCGCCACAATATGGACGTTAATTTTGGCATGGATACGGCGGCATATTATGGACGTTAATTTTAGTATGGATACCGCGCCATAATATGGACGTTAATTTTGGCATGGATACCGCGCCATATTATGGACGTTAATTTTAGTATGGATACCGCGCCATATTATGGATGTTAATTTAGGTAATGATACCGCACCATATTATGGACGTTAATTTTGGCATGGATACTGTACCATATTATGGACATTAATTTTGGCATGGATACCGCGCCATATTATGGACGTTAATTTTGGCATGGATACCGCGCCATATTATGGACGTTAATTTTGGCACGGATACCGCGCCATATTATGGACGTTAATTTTGGCACGGATACCACGCCATATTATGGACGTTAATTTTGGCACGGATACCACGCCATATTATAGACGTTAATTTTGGCACGGATACCGCACCATATTATGGACGTTAATTTTGGCATGGATACCGCACCATATTATGGACGTTAATTTTGGCACAGATACCGCGCCATATTATGGACGTTAATTTTGGCACGGATACCGCGCCATATTATGGACGTTAATTTTGGCACGGATACCACGCCATATTATGGACGTTAATTTTGGCACGGATACCGCGCCATATTATGGACGTTAATTTTGGCACGGATACCGCGCCATATTATGGACGTTAATTTTGGCACGGATACTGCGCCATATTATGGACGTTCATTTTGGCACGGATACCGCGCCATATTATGGATGTTAATTTTAGTATGGATACCGCGCCATAATATGGACGTTAATTTTGGCATGGATACCGCGCCATATTATGGACGTTAATTTTGGCATGGATACCGCGCCATATTATGGACGTTAATTTTGGCACGGATACCGCGCCATATTATGGTCGTTAATTTTGGCATGGATACCGCGCCATATTATGGACGTTAATTTTGGCACGGATACCGCGCCATATTATGGACGTTAATTTTGGCACGGATACCGCGCCATATTATGGACGTTAATTTTGGCATGGTTACCGCACCATATTATGGACATTAATTTTGGCACAGATACCGCGCCATAATATGGACGTTAATTTTGGCACGGATACCGCGCCATATTATGGACGTTAATTTTGGCACGGATACCGCGCCATATTATGGTCGTTAATTTTGGCATGGATACCGCGCCATATTATGGACGTTAATTTTGGCACGGATACCGCGCCATATTATGGACGTTAATTTTGACACGGATACCGCGCCATATTATGGACGTTAATTTTGGCACGGATACCGCGCCATATTATGGACGTTAATTTTGGCACGGATACCGCGCCATATTATGGACGTTAATTTTGGCATGGATACCGCGCCATATTATGGACGTTAATTTTGGCATGGATACCGCGCCATATTATGGACGTTCATTTTGGCACGGATACTGCGCCATATTATGGACGTTCATTTTGGCACGGATACCGCGCCATATTATGGACGTTAATTTTAATATGGATACCGCGCCATAATATGGACGTTAATTTTGGCATGGATAGGGCGCCATATTGTAGACGTTAATTTTGGCATCGATACCAAGCCATATTATGGACGTTAATTTAGGTATGGATACCGCACCATATTATGGACGTTAATTTTGGCACGGATACCGCGCCATACTATGGACGTTAATTTAGGTATGGATACCGCGCCATATTATGGACGTTAATTTAGGTATGGATACCGCGCCATATTATGGACGTTAATTTCGGTAATGATACCGCACCATATTATGGACGTTAATTTTGGCATGGATACCGCACCATATTATGGACGTTAATTTAGGTATGGATACCGCACCATATTATGGACTTTAATTTTCATATGGATACCGCGCCATAATATGGACGTTAATTTTGGCATGGATACGGCGGCATATTATGGACGTTAATTTTAGTATGGATACCGCGCCATAATATGGACGTTAATTTTGGCATGGATACCGCGCCATATTATGGACGTTAATTTTAGTATGGATACCGCGCCATATTATTGACGTTAATTTTGGCACGGATACTGCGCCATATTATGGACGTTCATTTTGGCACGGATACCGCGCCATATTATGGATGTTAATTTTAGTATGGATACCGCGCCATAATATGGACGTTAATTTTGGCATGGATACCGCGCCATATTATGGACGTTAATTTTAGTATGGATACCATGCCATATTATGGATGTTAATTTAGGTAATGATACCGCACCATATTATGGACGTTAATTTTGGCATGGTTACCGCACCATATTATGGACGTTAATTTTGGCACGGATACCGCGCCATAATATGGACATTAATTTTGGCACGGATACCGCGCCATATTATGGACGTTAATTTTGGCACGGATACCGCGCCATATTATGGACGTTAATTTTGGCACGGATACCGCGCCATATTATGGACGTTAATTTTGGCACGGATACCGCGCCATATTATGGACGTTAATTTTGGCACGGATACCGCGCCATATTATGGACGTTAATTTTGGCATGGATAACGTGCCATATTATGGACGTTAATTTTGGCACGGATACCGCGCCATATTATGGACGTTAATTTTGGCACGGATACCGCGCCATATTATGGACGTTAATTTTGGCACGGATACCGCGCCATATTATGGACGTTAATTTTGGCACGGATACCGCGCCATATTATGAACGTTAATTTTGGCACGGATACCGCGCCATATTATGGACGTTAATTTTGGCACGGATACTGCACCATATTATGGACGTTAATTTTGGCACGGATACCGCGCCATATTATGGACGTTAATTTTGGCACGGATACCGCGCCATATTATGGACGTTAATTTTGGCACGGATACCGCGCCATATTATGGACGTTAATTTTGGCATGGATACCGCGCCATATTATGGACGTTAATTTTGGCATGGATACCGCGCCATATTATGGACGTTAATTTTGGCACGGATACTGCGCCATATTATGGACGTTCATTTTGGCATGGATACCGCGCCATATTATGGACGTTCATTTTGGCACGGATACCGCGCCACAATATGGACGTTAATTTTGGCATGGATAGGGCGCCATATTGTAGACGTTAATTTTGGCATCGATACCAAGCCATATTATGGACGTTAATTTAGGTATGGATACCGCACCATATTATGGACGTTAATTTTGGCACGGATACCGCGCCATATTATGGACGCTAATTTAGGTATGGATACCGCGCCATATTATGGACGTTAATTTAGGTATGGATACCGCGCCATATTATGGACGTTAATTTCGGTAATGATACTGCACCATATTATGGACGTTAATTTTGGCATGGATACCGCACCATATTATGGACGTTAATTTAGGTATGGATACCGCACCATATTATGGACTTTAATTTTCGTATGGATACTGCGCCATAATATGGACGTTAATTTTGGCATGGATACGGCGGCATATTATGGACGTTAATTTTAGTATGGATACCGCGCCATAATATGGACGTTAATTTTGGCATGGATACCGCGCCATATTATGGACGTTAATTTTAGTATGGATACCGCGCCATATTATGGATGTTAATTTGGGCATGGATACCGCGCCATATTATGGACGTTAATTTAGGTATGGATACCGCGCCATATTATGGACGTTAATTTAGGTATGGATACCGCGCCATATTATGGACGTTAATTTCGGTAATGATACCGCACCATATTATGGACGTTAATTTCGGTAATGATACCGCACCATATTATGGACGTTAATTTTGGCATGGATACCGCACCATATTATGGACGTTAATTTAGGTATGGATACCGCACCATATTATGGACTTTAATTTTCGTATGGATACCGCGCCATAATATGGACGTTAATTTTGGCATGGATACGGCGGCATATTATGGACGTTAATTTTAGTATGGATACCGCGCCATAATATGGACGTTAATTTTGGCATGGATACCGCGCCATATTATGGACGTTAATTTTAGTATGGATACCGCGCCATATTATGGATGTTAATTTAGGTAATGATACCGCACCATATTATGGACGTTAATTTTGGCATGTATACTGTACCATATTATGGACATTAATTTTGGCATGGATACCGCGCCATATTATGGACGTTAATTTTGGCATGGATACCGCGCCATATTATGGACGTTAATTTTGGAACGGATACCGCGCCATATTATGGTCGTTAATTTTGGCACGGATACCGCGCCATATTATGGACGTTAATTTTGGCACGGATACCGCGCCATATTATGGACATTAATTTTGGCACGGATACCACGCCATATTATAGACGTTAATTTTGGCACGGATACCGCACCATATTATGGACGTTAATTTTGGCACGGATACTGCGCCATATTATGGACGTTAATTTTAGTATGGATGTTAATTTAGGTAATGATACCGCGCCATAATATGGACGTTAATTTTGGCATGGATACCGCGCCATATTATGGACGTTAATTTTGGCATGGATACCGCGCCATGTTATGAACGTTAATTTTGGCACGGATACCGCGCCATATTATGGTCGTTAATTTTGGCATGGATACCGCGCCATGTTATGGACGTTAATTTTGGCACGGATACCGCGCCATATTATGGACGTTAATTTTGGCACGGATACCGCGCCATATTATGGACGTTAATTTTGGCATGGTTACCGCACCATATTATGGACATTAATTTTGGCACAGATACCGCGCCATAATATGGACGTTAATTTTGGCACGGATACCGCGCCATATTATGGACGTTAATTTTGGCACGGATACCGCGCCATATTATGGTCGTTAATTTTGGCATGGATACCGCGCCATATTATGGACGTTAATTTTGGCACGGATACCGCGCCATATTATGGACGTTAATTTTGGCACGGATACCGCGCCATATTATGGACGTTAATTTTGGCACGGATACCGCGCCATATTATGGACGTTAATTTTGGCACGGATACCGCGCCATATTATGGACATTAATTTTGGCATGGATACCGCGCCATATTATGGACGTTAATTTTGGCATGGATACCGCGCCATATTATGGACGTTCATTTTGGCACGGATACTGCACCATATTATGGACGTTCATTTTGGCACGGATACCGCGCCATATTATGGACGTTAATTTTAGTATGGATACCGCGCCATAATGTGGACGTTAATTTTGGCATGGATAGGGCGCCATATTGTAGACGTTAATTTTGGCATCGATACCAAGCCATATTATGGACGTTAATTTAGGTATGGATACCGCACCATATTATGGACGTTAATTTTGGCACGGATACCGCGCCATATTATGGACGTTAATTTAGGTATTGATACCGCGCCATATTATGGACGTTAATTTAGGTATGGATACCGCGCCATATTATGGACGTTAATTTCGGTAATGATACCGCACCATATTATGGATGTTAATTTTGGCATGGATACCGCACCATATTATGGACGTTAATTTAGGTATGGATACCGCACCATATTATGGACTTTAATTTTCGTATGGATACCGCGCCATAATATGGACGTTAATTTTGGCATGGATACGGCGGCATATTATGGACGTTAATTTTAGTATGGATACCGCGCCATAATATGGACGTTAATTTTGGCATGGATACCGCGCCATATTATGGACGTTAATTTTAGTATGGATACCGCGCCATATTATGGACGTTAATTTTGGCACGGATACTGCGCCATATTATGGACGTTCATTTTGGCACGGATACCGCGCCATATTATGGATGTTAATTTTAGTATGGATACCGCGCCATAATATGGACGTTAATTTTGGCATGGATACCGCGCCATATTATGGACGTTAATTTTAGTATGGATACCGTGCCATATTATGGATGTTAATTTAGGTAATGATACCGCACCATATTATGGACGTTAATTTTGGCATGGTTACCGCACCATATTATGGACGTTAATTTTGGCACGGATACCGCGCCATAATATGGACGTTAATTTTGGCATGGATACCGCGCCATATTATGGACGTTAATTTTGGCACGGATACCGCGCCATATTATGGTCGTTAATTTTGGCACGGATACCGCGCCATATTATGGACGTTAATTTTGGCACGTATACCGCGCCATATTATGGACGTTAATTTTGGCACGGATACCACGCCATATTATAGACGTTAATTTTGGCACGGATACCGCACCATATTATGGACGTTAATTTTGGCATGGATACCGCACCATATTATGGACGTTAATTTTGGCACAGATACCGCGCCATATTATGGACGTTAATTTTGGCACGGATACCGCGCCATATTATGGACGTTAATTTTGGCACGGATACCGCGCCATATTATGGACGTTAATTTTGGCACGGATACCGCGCCATATTATGGACGTTAATTTTGGCACGGATACCGCGCCATATTATGGACGTTAATTTTGGCACGGATACCGCGCCATATTATGGACGTTAATTTTGGCATGGATACCGCGCCATATTATGGACGTTAATTTTGGCACGGATACTGCGCCATATTATGGACGTTCATTTTGGCACGGATACTGTGCCATATTATGGACGTTCATTTTGGCACGGATACCGCGCCATATTTTGGACGTTAATTTTAGTATGGATACCGCGCCATAATATGGACGTTAATTTTGGCATGGATAGGGCGCCATATTGTAGACGTTAATTTTGGCATTGATACCAAGCCATATTATGGACGTTAATTTAGGTATGGATACCGCACCATATTATGGACGTTAATTTTGGCACGGATACCGCGCCATATTATGGACGTTAATTTAGGTATGGATACCGCGCCATATTATGGACGTTAATTTAGGTATGGATACCGCGCCATATTATGGACGTTAATTTCGGTAATGATACCGCACCATATTATGGACGTTAATTTTGGCATGGATACCGCACCATATTATGGACGTTAATTTAGGTATGGATACCGCACCATATTATGGACTTTAATTTTCGTATGGATACCGCGCCATAATATGGACGTTAATTTTGGCATGGATACGGCGGCATATTATGGACGTTAATTTTAGTATGGATACCGCGCCATAATATGGACGTTAATTTTGGCATGGATACCGCGCCATATTATGGACGTTAATTTTAGTATGGATACCGCGCCATATTATGGACGTTAATTTTGGCACGGATACTGCGCCATATTATGGACGTTCATTTTGGCACGGATACCGCGCCATATTATGGATGTTAATTTTAGTATGGATACCGCGCCATAATATGGACGTTAATTTTGGCATGGATACCGCGCCATATTATGGACGTTAATTTTAGTATGGATACCGTGCCATATTATGGATGTTAATTTAGGTAATGATACCGCACCATATTATGGACGTTAATTTTGGCATGGTTACCGCACCATATTATGGACGTTAATTTTGGCACGGATACCGCGCCATAATATGGACGTTAATTTTGGCACGGATACCGCGCCATATTATGGACGTTAATTTTAGTATGGATACCGTGCCATATTATGGATGTTAATTTAGGTAATGATACCGCACCATATTATGGACGTTAATTTTGGCATGGTTACCGCACCATATTATGGACGTTAATTTTGGCACGGATACCGCGCCATAATATGGACGTTAATTTTGGCACGGGTACCGCGCCATATTATGGACGTTAATTTTGGCACGGATACCGCGCCATATTATGGACGTTAATTTTGGCACGGATACCGCGCCATATTATGGACGTTAATTTTGGCACGGATACCGCGCCATATTATGGACGTTAATTTTGGCACGGATACCGCGCCATATTATGAACGTTAATTTTGGCACGGATACCGCGCCATATTATGGACGTTAATTTTGGCACGGATACTGCGCCATATTATGGACGTTCATTTTGGCACGGATACCGCGCCATATTATGGATGTTAATTTTAGTATGGATACCGCGCCATAATATGGATGTTAATTTTGGCATGGATACCGCGCCATATTATGGACGTTAATTTTAGTATGGATACCGTGCCATATTATGGATGTTAATTTAGGTAATGATACCGCACCATATTATGGACGTTAATTTTGGCATGGTTACTGCACCATATTATGGACGTTAATTTTGGCACGGATACCGCGCCATATTATGGACGTTAATTTTGGCACGGATACTGCACCATATTATGGACGTTAATTTTGGCACGGATACCGCACCATATTATGGACGTTAATTTGGCACGGATACCGCGCCATATTATGGACGTTAATTTTGGCACGGATACCGCGCCATATTATAGACGTTAATTTTGGCACGGATACAGCACCATATTATGGACGTTAATTTTGGCACGGATACCGCGCCATATTATGGACGTTAATTTTGGCACAGATATCGCGCCATATTATGGACGTTAATTTTGGCACGGATACCGCGCCATATTATGGACGTTAATTTTGGCACGGATATCGCGCCATATTATGGACGTTAATTTTGGCATGGATACCGCGCCATATTATGGACGTTAATTTTGGCATGGATAGCGCGCCATATTATGGACGTTAATTTTGGCACGGATACTGCGCCATATTATGGACGTTCATTTTGGCACGGATACCGCGCCATATTATGGACGTTAATTTTAGTATGGATACCGCGCCATAATATGGACGTTAATTTTGGCATGGATAGGGCGCCATATTGTAGACGTTAATTTTGGCATCGATACCAAGCCATATTATGGACGTTAATTTAGGTATGGATACCGCACCATATTATGGACGTTAATTTTGGCACGGATACTGCGCCATATTATGGACGTTCATTTTGGCACGGATACCGCGCCATATTATGGATGTTAATTTTAGTATGGATACCGCGCCATAATATGGACGTTAATTTTGGCATGGATACCGCGCCATATTATGGACGTTAATTTTAGTATGGATACCGTGCCATATTATGGATGTTAATTTAGGTAATGATACCGCACCATATTATGGACGTTAATTTTCGTATGGATATCGCGCCATAATATGGACGTTAATTTTGGCATGGATACGGCGGCATATTATGGACGTTAATTTTAGTATGGATACCGCGCCATAATATGGACGTTAATTTTGGCATGGATACCGCGCCATATTATGGACATTAATTTTAGTATGGATGCCGCGCCATATTATGGATGTTAATTTAGGTAATGATACCGCACCATATTATGGACGTTAATTTTGGCATGGATACTGTACCATATTATGGACGTTAATTTTGGCACGGATACCGTGCCATATTATGGTCGTTAATTTTGGCACGGATACCGCGCCATATTATGGACGTTAATTTTGGCATGGATACCGCGCCATATTATGGACGTTAATTTTGGCACGGATACCGTGCCATATTATGGTCGTTAATTTTGGCACGGATACCGCGCCATATTATGGACGTTAATTTTGGCACGGATACCGCGCCATATTATGGACGTTAATTTTGGCACGGATACCATGCCATATTATAGACGTTAATTTTGGCACGGATACAGCACCATATTATGGACGTTAATTTTGGCACGGATACCGCGCCATATTATGGACGTTAATTTTGGCACGGATACCGCGCCATATTATGGACGTTAATTTTGGCACGGATACCGCGCCATATTATGGACGTTAATTTTGGCACGGATACCGCGCCATATTATGGACGTTAATTTTGGCACGGATACCGCGCCATATTATGGACGTTAATTTTGGCATGGATACCGCGCCATATTATGGACGTTAATTTTGGCATGGATACCGCGCCATATTATGGACGTTAATTTTGGCACGGATACTGCGCCATATTATGGACGTTCATTTTGGCACGGATACCGCGCCATATTATGGACGTTAATTTTAGTATGGATACTGCGCCATAATATGGACGTTAATTTTGGCATGGATAGGGCGCCATATTGTAGACGTTAATTTTGGCATCGATACCAAGCCATATTATGGACGTTAATTTAGGTATGGATACCGCACCATATTATGGACGTTAATTTTGGCACGGATACCGCGCCATATTATGGACGTTAATTTAGGTATGGATACCGCGCCATATTATGGACGTTAATTTAGGTATGGATACCGCGCCATATTATGGACGTTAATTTAGGTATGGATACCGCGCCATATTATGGACGTTAATTTCGGTAATGATACCGCACCATATTATGGACGTTAATTTTGGCACGGATACCGCGCCATATTATGGACGTTAATTTTGGCACGGATACCGCGCCATATTATGGACGTTAATTTTGGCACGGATACCGCGCCATATTATGGACGTTAATTTTGGCACGGATACCGCGCCATATTATGGACGTTAATTTTGGCACGGATACCATGCCATATTATGGACGTTAATTTTGGCATGGATACCGCGCCATATTATGGACGTTAATTTTGGCACGGATACCGCGCCATATTATGAACGTTAATTTTGGCACGGATACCGTGCCATATTATGGACGTTAATTTTAGTATGGATACCGTGCCATATTATGGATGTTAATTGAGGTAATGATACCGCACCATATTATGGACGTTAATTTTGGCATGGTTACTGCACCATATTATGGACGTTAATTTTGGCACGGATACCGCGCCATATTATGGACGTTAATTTTGGCACGGATACCGCGCCATATTATGGACGTTAATTTTGGCACGGATATCGCGCCATATTATGGACGTTAATTTTGGCACGGATACCGCGCCATATTATGGACGTTAATTTTGGCACGGATACCGCGCCATATTATAGACGTTAATTTTGGCACGGATACAGCACCATATTATGGACGTTAATTTTGGCATGGATACCGCGCCATATTATGGACGTTAATTTTGGCACGGATACCGCGCCATATTATGGTCGTTAATTTTGGCACGGATACCGCGCCATATTATGGACGTTAATTTTGGCACGGATACCGTGCCATATTATGGACGTTAATTTTGGCACGGATACCGCGCCATATTATGGACGTTAATTTGGGCATTGATACCGCGCCATATTATGGACGTTAATTTTGGCACGGATACTGCGCCATATTATGGACGTTAATTTTGGCATGGATACCGCGCCATATTATGGACGTTAATTTTGGCATGGATACCGCGCCATATTATGGACGTTAATTTTGGCACGGATACTGCGCCATATTATGGATGTTCATTTTGGCACGGATACCGCGCCATATTATGGACGTTAATTTTAGTATGGATACTGCGCCATAATATGGACGTTAATTTTGGCATGGATAGGGCGCCATATTGTAGACGTTAATTTTGGCATCGATACCAAGCCATATTATGGACGTTAATTTAGTTATGGATACCGCACCATATTATGGACTTTAATTTTCGTATGGATACCGCGCCATATTATGGACGTTAATTTTAGTATGGATACCGCGCCATATTATGGATGTTAATTTAGGTAATGATACCGCACCATATTATGGACGTTAATTTTGGCACGGATACCGCGCCATATTATGGACGTTAATTTTGGCACGGATACCGCGCCATATTATGGATGTTAATTTGGGCATGGATAACGCGCCATATTATGGACGTTAATTTAGGTATGGATACCGCGCCATATTATGGACGTTAATTTAGGTATGGATACCGCGCCATATTATGGACGTTAATTTCGGTAATGATACCGCACCATATTATGGACGTTAATTTTGGCATGGATACCGCACCATATTATGGACGTTAATTTAGGTATGGATACCACACCATATTAAGGACTTTAATTTTCGTATGGATACCGCGCCATAATATGGACGTTAATTTTGGCATGGATACGGCGGCATATTATGGACGTTAATTTTAGTAGGGATACTGCGCCATAATATGGACGTTAATTTTGGCATGGATACCGCGCCATATTATGGACGTTAATTTTAGTATGGATACCGTGCCATATTATGGATGTTAATTTAGGTAATGATACCGCACCATATTATGGACGTTAATTTTAGCATGGATACTGCACCATATTATGGACATTAATTTTGGCACGGATACCGCGCCATATTATGGACGTTAATTTTGGCATGGATACCGCGCCATATTATGGACGTTAATTTTGGCACGGATACCGCGCCATATTATGGTCGTTAATTTTGGCACGGATACCGCGCCATATTATGGACGTTAATTTTGGCACGGATACCACGCCATATTATAGACGTTAATTTTGGCACGGATACCGCACCATATTATGGACGTTAATTTTGGCATGGATACCGCGCCATATTATGGACGTTAATTTTGGCGCAGATACCGCGCCATATTATGGACGTTAATTTTGGCACGGATACCGCGCCATATTATGGACGTTAATTTTGGCACGGATACCGCGCCATATTATGGACGTTAATTTTGGCACGGATACCGCGCCATATTATGGACGTTAATTTTGGCACGGATACCGCGCCATATTATGGATGTTAATTTTGGCACGGATACCGCGCCATATTATGGACGTTCATTTTGGCACGGATACCGCGCCATATTATGGATGTTAATTTTAGTATGGATACCGCGCCATAATATGGACATTAATTTTGGCATGGATACCGCGCCATATTATGGACGTCAATTTTAGTATGGATACCGTGCCATATTATGGATGTTAATTTAGGTAATGATACCGCACCATATTATGGACATTAATTTTGGCATGGTTACCGCACCATATTATGGACATTAATTTTGGCACGGATACCGCGCCATATTATGGACGTTAATTTTGGCACGGATACCGCGCCATATTATGGACGTTAATTTTGGCACGGATACCACGCCATATTATAGACGTTAATTTTGGCACGGATACCGCACCATATTATGGACGTTAATTTTGGCATGGATACCGCGCCATATTATGGACGTTAATTTTGGCACAGATACCGCGCCATATTATGGACGTTAATTTTGGCACGGATACCGCGCCATATTATGGACGTTAATTTTGGCACGGATACCGCGCCATATTATGGACGTTAATTTTGGCACGGATACCGCGCCATATTATGGACGTTAATTTTGGCACGGATACCGCGCCATATTATGGATGTTAATTTTGGCACGGATACCGCGCCATATTATGGACGTTCATTTTGGCACGGATACCACGCCATATTATGGATGTTAATTTTAGTATGGATACCGCGCCATAATATGGACGTTAATTTTGGCATGGATACCGCGCCATATTGTGGACGTCAATTTTAGTATGGATACCGTGCCATATTATGGACGTTAATTTTGGCACAGATACCGCGCCATATTATGGACGTTAATTTTGGCACGGATACCGTGCCATATTATGGATGTTAATTTTGGCACAGATACCGCGCCATATTATGGACGTTAATTTTGGCACGGATACCGCGCCATATTATGGACGTTAATTTTGGCACGGATACCGCGCCATATTATGGACGTTAATTTTGGCACGGATACTGCGCCATATTATGGACGTTCATTTTGGCACAGATACCGCACCATATTATGGATGTTAATTTTAGTATGGATACCGCGCCATAATATGGACGTTAATTTTGGCATGGATACCGCGCCATATTATGGACGTTAATTTTAGTATGGATACCGTGCCATATTATGGATGTTAATTTAGGTAATGATACCGCACCATATTATGGACGTTAATTTTGGCATGGTTACCGCACCATATTATGGACGTTAATTTTGGCACGGATACCGCGCCATATTATGGTCGTTAATTTTGGCACGGATACCGCGCCGTATTATGGACGTTAATTTTGGCACGGATACCGCGCCATATTATGGTCGTTAATTTTGGCACGGATACCGCGCCATATTATGGACGTTAATTTTGGCACGGACACCGCGCCATATTATGGACGTTAATTTTGGCACGGATACTGCGCCATATTATGGACATTCATTTTGGCACGGATACCGCGCCATATTATGGACGTTAATTTAGGTATGGATACCGCGCCATATTATGGACGTTAATTTAGGTATGGATACCGCACCATATTATGGACGTTAATTTCGGTAATGATACCGCACCATATTATGGACGTTAATTTTGGCATGGATACCGCGCCATATTATGGACGTTAATTTAGGTATGGATACCGCGCCATAAGGGCTCATACCACTAATTGAATTTCCATAGACGACAATGTTAACATATGACGAGATTACTATATGAAAATGACGAAGAAAGTTGAAAATATGGCTCAAAAATGGGAAATCAACATGCCAGTAATCAACCATATGAAAAAAACTAACATGTTGGCCAGCTCAAACTCTTGCAAATCTCAGGTAAACAAGACACACCTACTGTATTTGGATTGCACCAAGAGAAATCACTGGAAAAACACCAAGATTAGAACATCCATTAACACACAGAATAAACCCACAGGTACACAGCCGCTAAGTAGTAAACAAAAGACCACATGTTGGTCTCACCTCTGACCCAGGTGATTACGCCCTCAAACAGGGAGCACCTGAGAAAAATAATATTTAAAAAATTTCATTGGTTCTTGCTGGGCATTTAAATTGGTTAATTAGTGGCATGAGACCTATATGCACTGCCATGTCTTATGCTGGCCCTGAACCAAACACTCAAACCCAATCAAGCAATATCAGTTCTTAAAAAAGTGGTATGATCTTGCTTAGACCACATGTCCTCTCTATGGTAATATTTTGGCAAGTTTTATTTTCACACTTGTATTTGTATGACTCAATCTGGAATATGAAAAAACAACTGGGGGGTCATAATTGTTCAATTTTATCATGACAAACCAGCAAGACTCTATGTAGCCTGGTTAACTTCACAGTTTTTATGAGATTTTTGAAGGAGACATTTATTATTGGATTTATGCGATAGAATTAATCACTACAATATGACTTCAGAAAAACAAGGTGCTTATTAAGTTGCTCTGGACTATAAAAGCAACAAATAAATAGCCTGCTGCTGAATTTGGTGTTAAGAAACATACATGGTGTCCTTGAAACATGTATTTATTGAGGGCAACTCTGAACAGATGACTGCAAAAAATAGGTTTCTGAGTGACATGCAATAAAACACACACATGGTGTGTTATCAGAAAGGAATTCCATTCCGGGTTATAGTACCATTGTACAAATTTGGAGAGTCAAGAACTATTTATATGCAAGATGTTAAAGGAATTTTTTATATATTGGCGTATCAAAATCCTTTATCAGAAATGAACATGTTCTGTATTCACCAAAATCCAACATTGCTATGTTTCTAGACAAAAAACAAACTTGAAACAAAAAAGAAACCATTCGATCTAAACAACCAGTGACCTTGAAAATCTAGTTGTATTGCAATTGCATTTTTGAGTGAGAAAATTTTGAGACCAAAATTGACTGATATATGCCCAATTTTTTGATAAAATCATTAATTCAGTCCAGTGGTTAGATAAGTTATTTATTAGATGCACAGGAAACCAAAATTTTGGATGTATATCACTCAGGTGATGAAAAATTGGTGATAATAACCAAGGGGTGAGGAATTGCATTTCAAATGCATACTGTATCTTTTATTCATTTCAGACGCCATTTTGTTGGACTGTGACATTTCCACAGTGACATCTCCTGTAATATATGATATTCTCAGTTCAAAAAGACCGACTTGTCAAATAAAAAAAATAATTATGCTTAGCATGAAAAGACAAATACAAACATTGCAAACTCACCTAACAACTTTAGAATGTTTGGCACCAAACTATGTTTATAATGCCGTAAATTCTGTTTAGATATCATGTTTATTGCACAGTTTTACGTACAACTTTATTTCTGTCTTTCTCAACTACATGGATGAACATTACACACATTAAGAAACACTGTAATTTTCAGAAATTATAACAGAGGTAATTAATGTAAAATGTTCCAAAGTGTTTCACTTATTGTATAATCATTTGCTGAAAAGATGATCAGTGAAAATGTAATTCATCAAATATACCTGTTTCTCCTATATTTTACATTCAACTCATCGAAAATCAATTAAAATAAACTTCATAGAAAAAATATTCAAAAAGTCCTTCCAGTGAAAATTAATTCCAGCTAAAATAAAGTATGTTATGCAAGAACTTGAGACCATGGATGCACTTAATGGTACAAATACAGTACATGTGTCTCTATGACAGTTGCTCCATTAATAGAGTAAATATGGTACTACATCTGAAATATAGATGTACTTGTAATGGTACAAATACAGTACATGTGACTCTGACAGCTGCTCCACTAATAGAGTAATTATGGTAATTCTCTAATTGTGATGACTATTTTTGTGATTTTTCGTAAAAAGGGATATTTTCGACTTCTTGTTAAAAACCGCAAATCCAACTGCTTTGATATTACATATACAGGTACTACATGTGGACCTCTCAGATTTGTTCATTTGGTGGTGATATCTTTAATTCTCTAATTTTGATGAATATTTTTGTATTTTTTGGTAAAAAGTGATATTTTTGAATTCTTGTTGAAACAGCAAGTTCTATTGCTTTGATACTATACATATTGTTCATTTTCTAATAATATCTTCAGTTCTTTAATTGTAATGTGCATTTCTAACAGAGGAGCTATCTCAGCCGACAGCTGTCTTAAATCCACTGCGGCGATATGCTGGTCTGGAGTCTGGTTCTTTAAAATGTGTCAGTACTGAGCTAACAGAACTTATCTTGAAACCCAAGTAGTTGTAAGATCTTTCACAAATGAGGACAGTCGTGTTGTATATGTGACACTGTATATGACTGTAAGGAGAGGTTCATCCCATGTAACAATTGTCATTATATTTGTTGTAAAAACTACTTTTACGAAAACACTTTGAAAAAACTGTTGGTCGAAATATATATATTATTAAATCATGCAGTATTGTAAAATTATGGTGTAAGAGTATGTTTTCCTCTCATATTTTGGGTTTGGTGGCACATTTCGTAAAGCGGGACTGGAAATAGTCAACTGCGCCAGGATTGGACTGGAAAATGTGCTAAATTAAAACCCATTGAATATGTGAAATTAAGCATAGAACACATTATCTAAAAGATAAAACCGTGATTTTAAAACCCACTGAATATGCCTGAAATGCTAAATAATCAAAATTTAAACCCAGTGAAAATTAATCATTTTACAGTAGATGAAATCAAATACATTGCAGTTTGTTAAACATAAAAAAATATTGAATTCATTTCACATAAAAACCCTTTCTATCATATCTCTAGTTAAATTTAGTGAGTCAAATATGAATTTTACTGATCAATTCTTGTTAATTTCTTGTGAACTAATAGTCCAAATGAGATAAAACTTGATTTGTCAATATAAGATACATGTATATGCTATGCAATATTGAGTTCTAACTTAATTAACAAGCTCATTTGCATATTTAATTAATTAATTTCTCTTAATATCTTGTGAACTAATTGTCTGATAATTGTAAGTTTCTATAAAAAGACAAAGTCAGCCAGTTTAAAAGTTAAGTTATGCCCAGCCTGTACTGTAAGAATATCTCTATGTTTATTGGTTATTATTGATTACATATAATCATTAACTAGAGTATGTAGCAACGTTATCAGTTTAACATTAGTTACAATCACTTTACAAAATACAGCCTACACTTGCAGCCACATATCTCAATCTGAACAGTGTATGTGCCAGCACCGTGTTGTCCATATCTTATGCTGATCTACCATCTTAACATGTTACCACAATTCTGTAAGTTAATTCATCTTGTTTTTGTAGTACAATTATAAACTTCTCCTGTACAATGTAAAACTTGTTTTGATATTTTAAAATCACTTTGTTTAAACACTGATGTTTTTGTTTCTAATGTACATACAAGTTAGCATTTTAAAACTGAAAATGGTTTCTATTCTAGCATTTATGCCAATCGGAAACACGATCTAATCAAACTTTACACACATGTATCTCTATATATAGTAATGATATAAAGTGGCTGACTGTTTTCTGTTTTGTTTATTACATGACAGAGATTGTGTCAAGTCAATGACATGTTGAAACAAAAAAGAATTTTAAAAGTTACATGATTTCATCAATAGGGTTTGTTTTAAATGTCAGCATTACATTATGTGAATAATTATTCATGAAGACGTTATTTATATCTGGTGTGGCATTAAAAGTTAATGAATTGAAACGTGGATAAAATGCTAATTGTATCAATGCATGTTGCTTTCTAAGTTTGTAAAAAATTAGTAAAAATTATTGTTAAAATAAGATTGATAGTAAAAAGTACTTTACATGAGAATTACACTTTATAATTGTTAAAACTATTTGGGAATTGTTTATAGCTGGTGAGATTGGGTAAAACGCGTTGGGAGAACAAGACAAGGTGAATAATGGCAGGCATGATGATGAAACAGACAACCTCAGGCACTAGACTAATTATATAGCATACCATTCGTCGTTGGTCCCAGGGAATAAGCTGTTGCATACCTAAAACAACAGCTGTTGTCAGACAGATGATATAGACAGACTGGTCAAACTGACAAATGCACTGCTTTTATTGTTTAGTTTACAGCTTTCAGTTAATAATTAACCAAAGCAAAGAAGTTCAAACTGAGTCCTAAACAGCTCAGTGGTGTTTTCAATACCAGCAGTACCGGGCCATATATCTAGACTGTAATGGCAAAGAGTGAAGATTGGAACATTTTATTACCATAGTTACACCTTGCCTGCTCCAGAGTGAAGATACATATCTCAGGTAATATCTACAAAGTTGTGACTATAAGTTGTCATTATCAGACGAGTTAATTAAATGTAGCTGTGGTGTGAGTTGTTGTTTGTGTTTCTGTGTTGTAGTTGTTTACAGAATTCTAATTAGCCTTAGTACGTATGAACACATTTTAGATTATATGAACAAATTATCTATCCAAGCCTGTCACTGCAGGATCAGCTTTGTTATGAAAGGTAGTACTCGATGAATCTGTGCAAAATTTTATTTAAAAAAAAGGGAGGGGCTTATGACCAAAACACTGTGATGCTAGCTGCTATTTTGAACAAAATGTCCTTGTACCAGTAATTGATCTGCATTGTGTGTTGACATTAATCATATAGATGATAAAACTATCCTGACAACGACCAGTAAGCATTGAATTTGTTCCATATGCCAGTTACAGTGTGACCTATGACCTATCATATGGCGAGGCAAGGCTCAAAATTAACCCAAGACTACCAACTTGTGCGGCTGATCTGCACTGGCTTGGAAGATGAATTCTGATTGGCTAAAAAAACAAAAAAACTTGTGGCGTTGAATGCAGTTCATTGTCAGTATTGTTATGCAAATTCAAACTAGCTAATCATTTACAACCTTCCGAGCCAGTGCAGATTAGCCCAACTTGTGTCCTGGGGCTACCATTTTTAGCTCCGCTGTCATCACAGATGACCCAGCGAAGATGTTGGTATGGGGGTCTCTCCGGTGTCGTCCGTCGCGCCCCCCCTGTCCCACGTGAAGTTTTCCTTTAAAATGACTTCTTCAAAAGTACTTAACCACGAGTGTTTACTTGTGTTCATGTTACAGGATCTCCGCATGTGCTGAAATTTGTAATCCTTCATGTTTATTTTTTCACAATCTAACACCCCATCAATGCAAAAAAAATGATATGCATTTCACACCTTGACGACGAGGTTTAGTAGTCACTTTCTTGAAGAACCTAAATTATAATCAGTTTGCACTCTCTTGTCAGTGATCTGTGCTGCATTATAGCGAGGGCAGTGATGCACCACTTGTTTGATTTCCAACTCCCTCCCTAACCCATTTGACACTCAAGTCTTAGGGTAATTCTGTGAAGAGGGGCAATCTTCATGGAAATTTACAGATTTAAATTATTTGTCATCATCTGCACTTTTTACTTTCCGTAACTAACAGCAAATCATTAATGTACACCAGAAATAGGAGTGGTCCTAAGATAGAATCCTGACGAAATCTGGAAATTGCAGAAAGCCATTCTGTGCAGTTGTCTGGTGAGTTAGGAAACTGGAAAACCATGACAGGTAGGTTACCTTGAAAATCATACATATGAAGTTTAGTGAATTAACAGACATTGGATCACTGTCAAAAATTAGAAGAAAGTAATTTATATCAGTTTGGCAATCATCCAAATTTCCATTCACTTCATTGAATAGTTGTGACACAGTAGCTTTGACACGGAGGAAGTCATGTTGCATAGAATCAATTAAACTCCTTTCCAAAGCCTAACAGATAGCATGTAAACATGAAATATAGGCCTGTGGTTTTCAATAATACTACGGTACGTACACTATGACATGTTTGGATGGATTATACCAACAGCTGGTATCATATAGTTGGTATGGTGTGATCAGTGATAGGTAGGTACAGTCATGAGTATATAGAGTAGATATATCACAAGTGTGGATAGATTGTACCAACAGGTGGTATCATATAGTTGGTATGGTGTGATCAGTGATAGGTAGGTACAGTCATGAGTATATAGTGTAGATATTACAGGGTTTGCACTCGTGTCTCGGCAAGACGAGTCCCACTTACAAAATTCTAAGAAATTGAAATTTGACCCTGGATAACTTTATTAGAGATTGGACCCCAGCTTGCCTGAAAAACTGGGTCCCTCTTCAATAATTGGAGTCCGGGAAGCAAAATATGGGGTTAACGCAATCCCTGATGATATATCACAAGTGTGGATGGTCTGTACTGATAGTTGGTATCATATTGATAGGATTAGGTTCAGTATACAGTAGAATAATGCATTGACAAATGAATTATGTTATGATTGTGTTTATTAAACATATATGACTTTATTTGTAAATTATTTCATAGTTCAATAGTTTTATTAATCTGTCATATCAAAAAAACATTTTTATTATACCCCAAGATCCACTGTTTAGTATAGTCAGTGTGGCTATTCTCTTGAATTGTTTGTTTAACTGAAGGTGCCTCTTCATCAACGAATCCAGAAGAAGAAACGAAATTCAAAAAGATGCTACTTAGTATTGCTGAGAAAATGGGGGAAGGTAAATCAAAATGCTATTGTCTCATCTCTTCCCAGTTTAAATTACATCATGTTACTGAATAGCAAGTATGTCTGCCAAATATAAAACATATCTAATTTAGCGATTTTATACATTAAATGATTGAGGCAATCAACACTGAAATTTGCCATGCTTATATTGACTTGTGTCACTTTCTATAGATGAATTGAAATTATTGAAAGAGCAATGTTGGGCTCAAAGTTTTATACCAAAGCAGGATTTAGAGGAAATGAAAACTGCAATTGATGCGTTTCAATCTTTGTGTGAACAAATCATAATCGGCATTGGCAACACAGAAAAGTTGGAAATGTTATTAAAGAAGATAAGAAGGAATGATCTGGTGGAGAGATTTGTATTGCCATTTTCATCAAGGACAGGTACGCTATGATATTTTCTTTTTTAATTGTTTCTCATTATTTCCTTCTGGTAATGACAAAACAAAATATATTGCACATACAGTACCCTCAGATGTTACTGGTACTTGTTGAGTAATAAAGTTATTATTTCTATTACATTCAAATACATTTATGCTAAACTAATTTACCATATATGTGAATGGTTCCCATTTTTATACCAATGTTTAATCATATTCATTTTGTAGTACATTGTTCATAGATTTGAAACTCATGCTACATGTACTTAATTTTAGATAAACCTAATGGTACCCTGAATGTGATTCCCATCAATGCACAAACCTGTAAACTTAAATGGTACCCTCCATTTGATGGTGACAGTAGAGTAATCAGATATGTTATTGAGCAACGTGATAGTACAGAGACGGATTGGACCACAGTCAGCGATCAGATTCCGCCTGATGTTACTTCATATGATGTTACAAATCTTAAGCTATCTACTGAATACTACTTCAGAGTTTATGCACAGTATGCAGTAGGTAGGAGTGAATATCAGGAATCCATAGGAATAATAATCACATGTAAGTAAATATACTTTAGCATACTTTCCTATAAAAGATTAGGGAACTCATTCTTTGTCAATGAGACAAGTTTATTTAATTAGGTACATTGTAGTTCAGTTATTTTTTTAAGTTTAACCTTTTCACCACCAGAATTTCTCGCCCAAACTTTTTCATATAGTTTTCAATATTTCTGGAATAACCTTAATTTTGGAGCCAACTGACAAAATTTGAGCAAATTTTCAGTTTTTACTCATAGATTTGGATATTTTTGTTTTAATCTTCTGAATGAAAGTACAGGCTACCAAGAGGACTATTTTGTGAATTTGTGATGAAAAGAGGGAACTGGTGGTGAGAAGGGTTTGATGTTTTTAAATAAAGCATTTTGTCTCTTAAATTGTCTAATTCAGAACTATATATTTAGTTGACATGTTTCAAAAGCATAAGTAAGGGACAAGTTCATACAAACTGGGCAGTCAGTGTTTACATAATTACTATGTGACAACCAAATGACGACCCTTTTAAATCTGCGATTGCAAGAGCACACTGTGGGATTTTCTTGGTGAAATTTCTTGGCGCAATGCATTGTCTGTGATAAAGTCCATTGAAATTCTTCTTCAGTAATAAAAAGCCCTATTTGTCAGAAATATTTGGTAAGCTGCACATGTAACATACATTACAAGCAGAAAACACCAAGGTGTAGTACAGAATTAATACTAGAATACTCGCTCTTAAACTACAGTAATGCGTGAAACATACAAATAATATAAGAATAAGCAGCAAGTTAAGATCTGACAGAAGTATAAGTAATACAATTGGTTTAATCAACCAACTAGTTTAGACTGTCCTAATACCCAGTAAGTTCAATTGTTCACTTGCCCAATACACCACTTTTTGGCTTCACTACCAATAATCCTAAATTCCTGCCTTACATGCACCATGGAACTATTATAGTTCCATGCATGCACTATGCGTTACGACTCACAGATTATGTGCTGTCGCCTTACCCATCTCCCTCACCAAAACGATGGAAACTCCAAGTCTCTGGAATATCTTAAAGCTGCAAGACCACTTTGGCAGACCTTTACTCTATATGCTTGGCAGACCTAATACAGTGCAGTTACAACCGACTCCCACCAACACCTTGCCAGTTGATAGTAAAATTACGAGTCACCACAAGTAGAATTGCAGGAGATGCTCATTCCTGGACAACTAATTGACAACTGCCCACATCACACTGCAGAATTACCAAGCACACTGACGCACTTTGCATCACAAAAGCAGTTCCATTCATCACTCCAACCTGATTAGCTTTATTCCATACACCTGTAAGTGCATACCATAACACCCAATTCAGACTCAATACCAGTACACTGCTCATTAAACCATGACCTAGCTGATTCATTCATGTACACCTGGACACTATATTTAGTTGCCAAGCAACCACTAGACGTCATTAAGTAGAGTTTATTTTACAGTACTAACACCTATGTACACAAATTACTATTCAATATAACCAACACTAAAATAGTGACAATTTTGTTACACTTTTCCTCTGATTTCTACAGATTTCTCTGATTGCCAGTTGATAGTAAAATTACGAGTCACCACAAGTAGAATTGCAGGAGATGCTCATTCCTGGACAACTAATTGACAACTGCCCACATCACACTGCAGAATTACCAAGCACACTGACGCACTTTGCATCACAAAAGCAGTTCCATTCATCACTCCAACCTGATTAGCTTTATTCCATACACCTGTAAGTGCATACCATAACACCCAATTCAGACTCAATACCAGTACACTGCTCATTAAACCATGACCTAGCTGATTCATTCATGTACACCTGGACACTATATTTAGTTGCCAAGCAACCACTAGACGTCATTAAGTAGAGTTTATTTTACAGTACTAACACCTATGTACACAAATTACTATTCAATATAACCAACACTAAAATAGTGACAATTTTGTTACACTTTTCCTCTGATTTCTACACAAGTTTGTTTTTCTGTCCGATGATTATTTCTTATTTGACACCTTTAACATACATGTATGGTATATATATTATTTGTGACTGTATGATCCAAAACTCTACGGAGGTTTACGAGTATAATAACACTATCAAGTAACACGCGACTTCCATTTATTCTATATATGGGACACGGTTCTAAATAGGAATTCAAAAACAGTAAAAAATTAGCAAATAACAAAGTTACACAAATTAAATTGAATTTAAAATGAGTATTTCAAAGGAACTGTCGACACCAACATCTTGTTCCGTACTTTACTCCATGCAATGTGGTCTATAAAGAAAACATACAAAAGGCACTTGCTCAATGTTTAGTGCACAAAAGAATAAATTATTACACAACTACGAGAATACTACAAATTAAAAAGCCAATAATGCTTACCTTGAATAGTGACGTCTTTCGGGACAAGTAAACCAAACCACCACTGTGCCGTACCGAATCTTGGCTCAAACAACCCAGGACACATCTTCACTTTAGGAAGACTGGAACCACACTGAACTGCCACATGGTTGAAGGCAGACAGGGGTCAGGGGCCAACATATGCAAATTTGGATTTAAACAAAAGAACTGAACAATAAATCTTAACAGCTGAATTACTGAGTGCCAATCACTGCACAGGTAGCTTTCATTACAGTGACAAAGCATTTTCTTAAAATTCTGATTGACCAGGGATCACATGTGGCCACAGTCTTCAACTGTGACCTGTCTGATAGTAATATTGGCCTCAAGGAAACCATAGAATGCTCCATTTTAACTTAGAATTATCAAAAACTCCACATACCCTGGTAGGGAGAATCCTAACTCCCCCACTTGGTGGCGCCACTGAATTGTAGTGCTTGTAGGTTTGTCTTCTTCCGCTGATCATTCAACCCCCCACAGTCCTGAGAAGTCATAAAGACAGGGGATTCAACACTATGTGATGGGTTGTATTGGGCCATTTAAGAGGTATTCAGCTTTGCAGCTAAAAAATAAGCAGGTCGATACATCTAACTATCTCAAATACCTTAACTGGAAGCAAAATTACAGAAGATTTTCAACATCAACAGAAAATATATGCTGCCATCTTGTTCTTGACAAATTTATAAACAAAAACGTCATTTCGTTGCAAAAAACTAGCTTTAGCCAACATTTCTGTGTGTAGGTTTTTGGCCACAAAAAAGTATGATCGTTGGATTGGTAGATAGACGTTTTGGCCGATTACAATCATAAAAACTGCAGAAAGGCTTTCCAGCATAAATTTGAATTAAAATCTAGACTTGCATACAATTGGGGATTAATGCTCACAGACTACAAATATAGACTGGGAGATATAACAACACAGATTTATCTGACAGAAAATGTCTATTTTGTGAAAAAAACGCCATAGAAGACAAAGAATATTTTCTGTTAACATGTGATCATTATGAAAAAAACTATCAGCTGTCATCACCCGCACATTTAGCAAAAATAAAGAAAAAATAAATTATCTTTTAAATATTCAAGATGAGAACACAATAATACAAATAGCAAAATAAATAGTGAACTGTTTCAAAACAAGAGAAGAAAAACTGAACACAATATAGTTAGCTATCTCAAGATAAGGTTATGTACATGCATTACTAAACCAAATATTCACCAACACAAATATAGAAAACAATCCAATTTTCTTTTTAAATTACCATTATATTTCTTTTCTGCTTTTATTTGACTCCCGTGTGCAAAGCACAAAAGGGAGTCTTTGCAGCTACCCTGTCTGTATGTATGTATGTATGTATGTAAAGTAAAGTAAACTTTATAGACACTGTACCCTCTTTATGGTATTAAATTGATTACAATTAAGTAAATATGTTTTAGAAAAAAACATAAACAATTAAAAATAAATGATCAGAAAAAAAAAGTAAAATACAGTAATAACTAAAATAGCTAAATAGAAACAAAATTAAAATCACTCCTAGTATCAGAAATAAATATGTAAATATTATGAGGCAGCTGGTGTGGTCAGTTTCATGTTTTCTTCTCTCAAGTTAAAGCACTGATAAATGAATTTATCATGTTTGATCAATGTGTTTTCATTTTTGCTTTCTAGAATTTTATATGTATTTATGTCACTTTTTAGCTCCGCTGTCGACTTTGTCGAGCGGAGCTTATCATATGAGTGATTGTCCGTCGTCCGTGTCAATGTTTTACTTTTTCGACTTCTTCTTAAAAACTACAAGCCTGAATGCTTTGATACTTGGTGTATATGTACCTTGGGTAGACCTCTCTCAGATTTGTTCATTTTGTAATGATATCTTTAATTTTCTAATTTTGGGTGATATTTTCAACTTCTTGTTAAAAACCACAAGTCCAATTGCTTTAATATTACATATATAGGTACTACATGTGGACCTCTCTCAGATTTGTTCATTTTAGAATGATATCTTCAATTCTCTAATTTGGGTGAATATTTTTGTCATTTTTGGTAAAAAGTGATATTTTCAACTTATTGTTAAAAACCGCAAGTCCAATTGCTTTGATATTACATTTATAGGTACTACATGTGGACCTCTCTCAGATTTGTTCATTTTGTAATGATATCTTCTGTTCTTTAATTGAAATGTGCATTGCTAACAGCGGAGCTATCTCAGCCGAGAGGCTACTTGTTTTGCTATCTCATGTAAGCATGCTACAATCTGTTAGTTAGTCTCATTCCCTGTTGGTTTCACTGATTATTCATTTGCGAATAAATATGTCCTACACAATGTCACGCTACCCCTTTGGAAACTAGCAATTTTGTCGTGTTTGTCTGCCATTTTTACCAAATCATAGCTAGCCCATTCCTTTTAATTTTTTCCAATGCTCTACAAATGTTATAACAGAATTTCATGTGAAAGCATCTCGATTGCGTTGATAAAGAAGTTTATGTTTTAACATTTTTTAAAAAGCTTGAACCCAGTATGAATTTTTATCATTGGTGCAGAATGAGGAGCACAGAATGATGCCGAGGGCACACAATTCTTATGTTTAATTTTGAGTTTGTGGTATAAGTATGCTGAAATAAATTAGATTAAATACCATAGATATAATATCAAATGTATTTCCTATAAGTATTCTAAACTTCAATAATGTGGACCACATTGTCTTCATGTTGTACATTTCAAATTGCAGACAAATATTAGTAGCCACACTTCTAGTTTGGAAAGCCAAATGCTTTTTAATATGTTTCCAATACTCTCAGCACACATTAGTTCTTTTTAAGCTTTCTTTGATTTGTAAATGAACTCAAAATACTGGCATAATGTAATACAATTTTTGTAATTGATTAAGACATCATTATAAAAGAACAAATTTAATTATTATATCTGCAAATAAGAATACATGTTGACAAATGCTTGTCTTGCATATTCATTCTATATCCACTAAAGTCATGTATGTACTCTACTGCTATATCCACTAATGTCATGTATGTACCATGTACTCTACTGCTATATCCACTAAAGTCATGTATGTACCATGCACTCTACTGCTATATCCACTAAAGTCATGTATGTACCATGTACTCTACTGCTATATTCACTAAAGTCATGTATGCACCATGCACTCTACAGCTATATCCACTAAAGTCATGTATGTACCATGTACTCTACTGCTATATCCACTAAAGTCATGTATGTACCATGTACTCTACTGCTATATCCACTAAAGTCATGTATGTACCATGTACTCTACTGCTATATTCACTAAAGTCATGTATGCACCATGCACTCTACAGCTATATCCACTAAAGTCATGTATGTACCATGCACTCTACTGCTATATCCACTAAAGTCATGTATGTACCATGTACTCTACTGCTATATCCACTAAAGTCATGTATGTACAATGTATTCTACTGCTATATCCACTAAAGTCATGTATGTACCATGTACTCTACTACTATATCCACTAAAGTCATGTATATGTACCATGCACTCTACAGCTACATTGTATATCCACTAAAGTCATGTATGTACCATGTACTCTACTGCTATATCCACTAAAGTCATGTATGTACCATGCACTCTACTGCTATATCTACTAAAGTCATGCATGTACCATGTATTCCACTGCTATATCCACTAAAGTCATGTATGTACCATGTACTCTACTGCTATATCCACTAAAGTCATGTATATACCATGTACTCTACTGCTATATCCACTAAAGTCATGTATGTACCATGTACTCTACTGCTATATCCACTAAAGTCATGTATGTACCATGTACTCTACTGCTATATCCACTAATGTCATGTATGTGCCATGCACTCTACTGCTATATCCACTAATGTCATGTATATACCATGTACTCTACTGCTATATCCACTAAAGTCATGTATGTACCATGCACTCTACTTCTATATCCACTAATGTCATGTATATACCATGCACTCTACTGCTATTTCCACTAAAGTCATGTATGTACCATGCACTCTACTGCTATATCCACTAAAGTCATATATGCACCATGCACTCTACTGCTATATCCACTAAAGTCATGTATGTACTATGCACTCTACTGCTATATCCACTAAAGTCAAAAATGTACCATTCACTCTACTGCTATATCTACTAAAGTCATGTATGTACCATGTACTCTACTGCTATATCCACTAAAGTCATGTATGTACAATGCACTCTACTGCTATATCCACTAAGGTCATGTATGTACCATGCACTCTACTGCTATATCCAATAAAGTCATGTATGTACCATGTACTCTACTGCTATATCCACTAAAGTCATGTATGTACCATGTACTCTACTGCTATATCTACTAAAGTCATGTATGTACCATACACTCTACTGCTTTATCCACTAAAGTCATGTATGTACCATACACTCTACTGCTATATCCACTAATGTCATGTATATACCATGTACTCTACTGCTATATCCACTAAAGTCATGTATGTACCATGCACTCTACTGCTATATCAACTAAAGTCAAAAATGTACCATTCACTCTACTGCTATATCTACTAAAGTCATGTATGTACCATGTACTCTACTGCTATATCCACTAAAGTCATGTATGTACAATGCACTCTACTGCTATATCCACTAAAGTCATGTATGTACCATGCACTCTACTGCTATATCCAATAAAGTCATGTATGTACCATGTACTCTACTGCTATATCCACTAAAGTCATGTATGTACCATGTACTCTACTGCTATATCTACTAAAGTCATGTATGTACCATGTACTCTACTGCTATATCCACTAAAGTCATATATGTACCATGCACTCTACTGCTATATCTACTAAAGTTATGTATGTACCATGCACTCTACTGCTATATCCACTAAAGTCATGTATGTACCATGTACTCTACTGCTATATCTACTAAAGTCATGTATGTACCATACACTCTACTGCTTTATCCACTAAAGTCATGTATGTACCATACACTCTACTGCTATATCTACTAAAGTCATGTATGTTCCATGTACTCTACTGCTATATCCACTAATGTCATGTATGTACCATGTACTCTACTGCTATATCCACTAATGTCATGTATGTACCATGTACTCTACTGCTATTTCCACTAAAGTCATGTATGTACCATGTACTCTACTGCTATATCCACTAAAGTCATGTATGTACCATGCACTCTACTGCTATATCTACTAAAGTCATGCATGTACCATGTACTCTACTGCTATATCCACTAAAGTCATGTATGTACCATGCACTCTACTGCTATTTCCACTAAAGTCATATATGCACCATGCACTCTACTGCTATATCCACTAAAGTCATGTATGTACTATGCACTCTACTGCTATATCCACTAAAGTCAAAAATGTACCATTCACTCTACTGCTATATCTACTAAAGTCATGTATGTACCATGTACTCTACTGCTATATCCACTAAAGTCATGTATGTACAATGCACTCTACTGCTATATCCACTAAAGTCATGTATGTACCATGCGCTCTACTGCTATATCCACTAAAGTCATGTATGTACCATGTACTCTACTGCTATATCCACTAAAGTCTTGTACGGTATGTACCATGCACTCTGCTGCTATATCCAATAAAGTCATGTATGTACCATGTACTCTACTGCTATATCCACTAAAGTCATGTATGTACCATGTACTCTACTGCTATATCTACTAAAGTCATGTATGTACCATACACTCTACTGCTTTATCCACTAAAGTCATGTATGTACCATACACTCTACTGCTATATCTACTAAAGTCATGTATGTTCCATGTACTCTACTGCTATATCCACTAAAGTCATGTATGTACCATGTACTCTACTGCTATATCCACTAATGTCATGTATGTACCATGTACTCTACTGCTATATCCACTAAAGTCATGTATGTACCATGTACTCTACTGCTATATCCACTAAAGTCATGTATGTACCATGTACTCTACTGCTATATCCACTAAAGTCATGTATGTTCCATGTACTCTACTGCTATATCCACTAAAGTCATGTATGTACCATGTACTCTACTGCTATATCCACTAATGTCATGTATGCACCATGCACTCTACTGTTACATCCACTAAAGACTTGTATGTACATTGTACCATGTACTCTACTGCTATATCTATTAAAGTCATGTATGGTATGTATCATGCACTCTACTGCTATATCCACTAAAGTCATGTATGTACCATGTTTTCTACTGCTATATGCACTAAAGTCATGTATGTACTATGTACTCTACTGCTATATCCACTAAAGTCATGTATGTACCATGTACTCTACTGCTATATCCACTAAAGTCATGTATGTACCATGTACTCTACTGCTATATCCATTAAAGTCATGTATGGTATGTATCATGTACTCTACTGCTATATCCACTAAAGTCATGTATGTACCATGCACTTTACATGTATATCCACTAATGGGTGGTTAGTCGATTTATCTAAAATTACATTCTTCTCAAGTTGATTCCTCCCTCAAGTTCATTCATCCCAAAGTTGATTTGTCCTATTTATTAAGTTAGCCTGATACTAAATCCTTCAATATGCCCATCAAGATCCGAATAACAAACTGCATCTTATTGTCACGCACTTACTATGCGTAGGACAGCATTTCAAACACATTTATTATATCATACATTGCAGTACGTTGATGCGACAGTCATCAAATCAAGTTATTCATATTTCAAGATTATAGTGTAATTATGGGTAGTCATATTTCGTGTATATCTAAAATCCACTGTTCTCATTTAAATTGAAGGCAGTAAGACACATTGCAATGTTAGCTTGAATTGTTGTGTTTACTAACTAAATTGTGTGTTTACATGTGCAGACAAACCATCTAAACCAGAGGGTTCCCTGAATGTAAGTGACATTGGTGGAAAATCTTGTAAACTTGAATGGAACCATCCTAAAGATGATGGTGGTAGCAAAATTGAGAAATATGTCATTCAGCAACGTGATGATGTGATGAAAAAATGGACCACTGTCAGACATGATATACCACCTAATGATACCTCATGCAATGTTGAAAACCTAAATCAGCGAACTGAATACTAATTCAGAGTTTGTGCAGTTAATGCAGTAGGTGAAAGTGAATATCTGGAATCCAGCAAGATAACAACCAAAGGTTAGTGAAATATAGATGGTCAGTTAATTTGTCCCAAATCACATTTGTCCCACAAGTTGATTCATCCCAAAGTTGATTCGTCTGATTTATTAAGTGAGGAAAGGGAATGGTAGTGTATTGGGACAAATGTGAAATGGAACGATTTGACTGTAAATCACACTAAAGTCATGTATGTACCATGTACTCTACTGCTATTTTTACTAAAGTCATGTATGTACCATGCGCTCTACTGCTATATCCACTAAAGTCATGTATGTACCATGTACTCTACTGCTATATCCACTAAAGTCTTGTACGGTATGTACCATGCACTCTGCTGCTATATCCACTAAAGTCATGTATGTACCATGTACTCTACTGCTATATCCACTAAAGTCATGTATGTACCATGCACTCTACTGTTATATTCACTAAAGTCATGTATGCACCATGTAATCTCCTGCTATATCCACTAAAGTCATGTATGTACCATGCACTCTACTGCTATATCCACTAATTTCATGTATTTTTCATGCACTCTACTGCTATATCCACTAATGTCATTTATGTACCATGCTCTCTACTGCTATATCCACTAATGTCATGTATGTACCGTGTACTCTACTGCTATATCCACTAAAGTCATGTATGTGCCATGTACTCTACTGCTATATCCACTAATGTCATGTATGTACCATGCACTCTACTGCTATATCCACTAAAGTCATGTGTGTACCATGTACTCTACTGCTATATCCACTAAAGTCATGTATGCACCATGTACTCTACTGCTATATACACTAAAGTCACGTATGTACCATGTACTTCAATGCTATATCCACTAAAGTCATGGATGTACCATGTACTCTACTGCTATATCTACTAATGTCATGTATGTACCATGCACTCTACTGCTATATCCACTAAAGTCATGTATGTACCATGCACTCTACTGCTATATCCACTAAAGTCATGTATGTACCACGCACTCTACTGCTATATCCACTAAAGTCACGTAAGTACCTTGTACTTCAATGCTATATCCACTAAAGTCATGGATGTACCATGTACTCTACTGCTATATCCACTAATGTCATGTATGTACCATGCACTCTACTGCTATATCCACTAAAGTCATGTATGTACCATGTACTCTACTGCTATATCCACTAATGTCATGTATGTACCATGCACTCTACTGCTATATCCACTAAAGTCATGTATGTACCATGCACTCTATTGCTATATCCACTAATGTCATTTATGTACCATGCTCTCTACTGCTATATCCACTAATGTCATGTATGTACCATGTACTCTACTGCTATATCCACTAAAGTCATGTATGTGCCATGTACTCTACTGCTATATCCACTAAAGTCATGGATGTACCATGTACTCTACTGCTATATCCACTAATGTCATGTATGTACCATGCACTCTACTGCTATATCCACTAATGTCATTTATGTACCATGCTCTCTACTGCTATATCCACTAATGTCATGTATGTACCATGTACTCTACTGCTATATCCACTAAAGTCATGTATGTGCCATGTACTCTACTGCTATATCCACTAAAGTCATGTATGTACCATGCACTCTACTGCTATATCCACTAAAGTCATGTATGTACCACGCACTCTACTGCTATATCCACTAAAGTCACGTATGTACCTTGTACTTCAATGCTATATCCACTAAAGTCATGGATGTACCATGTACTCTACTGCTATATCCACTTATGTCATTTATGTACCATGCACTCTACTGCTATATCCACTAAAGTCATGTATGTACCATGTACTCTACTGCTATATCCACTAATGTCATGTATGTACCATGCACTCTACTGCTATATCCACTAAAGTCATGTATGTACCATGCACTCTACTGCTATATCCACTAATGTCATTTATGTACCATGTACTCTACTGCTATATCCACTAATGTCATGTATGTACCATGCACTCTACTGCTATATCCACTAAAGTCATGTATGTACCATGTACTCTACTGCTATATCCACTAATGTCATGTATGTACCATGCACTCTACTGCTATATCCACTAAAGTCATGTATGTACCATGCACTCTACTGCTATATCCACTAATGTCATTTATGTACCATGCTCTCTACTGCTATATCCACTAATGTCATGTATGTACCATGTACTCTACTGCTATATCCACTAAAGTCATGTATGTGCCATGTACTCTACTGCTATATCCACTAAAGTCATGTATGTACCATGCACTCTACTGCTATATCCACTAAAGTCATGTATGTACCACGCACTCTACTGCTATATCCACTAAAGTCACGTATGTACCTTGTACTTCAATGCTATATCCACTAAAGTCATGGATGTACCATGTACTCTACTGCTATATCCACTAATGTCATGTATGTACCATGCACTCTACTGCTATATCCACTAAAGTCATGTATGTACCATGCACTCTACTGCTATATCCACTAATGTCATTTATGTACCATGCTCTCTACTGCTATATCCACTAATGTCATGTATGTACCATGTACTCTACTGCTTTATCCACTAAAGTCATGTATGTACCATACACTCTACTGCTATATCTACTAAAGTCATGTATGTTCCATGTACTCTACTGCTATATCCACTAAAGTCATGTATGTACCATGTACTCTACTGCTATATCCACTAATGTCATGTATGTACCATGTACTCTACTGCTATATCCACTAAAGTCATGTATGTACCATGTACTCTACTGCTATATCTACTAAAGTCATGTATGTACCATACACTCTACTGCTTTATCCACTAAAGTCATGTATGTACCATACACTCTACTGCTATATCTACTAAAGTCATGTATGTTCCATGTACTCTACTGCTATATCCACTAAAGTCATGTATGTACCATGTACTCTACTGCTATATCCACTAATGTCATGTATGTACCATGTACTCTACTGCTATATCCACTAAAGTCATGTATGTACCATGTACTCTACTGCTATATCCACTAAAGTCATGTATGTACCATGTACTCTACTGCTATATCCACTAAAGTCATGTATGTTCCATGTACTCTACTGCTATATCCACTAAAGTCATGTATGTACCATGTACTCTACTGCTATATCCACTAATGTCATGTATGCACCATGCACTCTACTGTTACATCCACTAAAGACTTGTATGTACATTGTACCATGTACTCTACTGCTATATCTATTAAAGTCATGTATGGTATGTATCATGCACTCTACTGCTATATCCACTAAAGTCATGTATGTACCATGTTTTCTACTGCTATATGCACTAAAGTCATGTATGTACTATGTACTCTACTGCTATATCCACTAAAGTCATGTATGTACCATGTACTCTACTGCTATATCCACTAAAGTCATGTATGTACCATGTACTCTACTGCTATATCCATTAAAGTCATGTATGGTATGTATCATGTACTCTACTGCTATATCCACTAAAGTCATGTATGTACCATGCACTTTACATGTATATCCACTAATGGGTGGTTAGTCGATTTATCTAAAATTACATTCTTCTCAAGTTGATTCCTCCCTCAAGTTCATTCATCCCAAAGTTGATTTGTCCTATTTATTAAGTTAGCCTGATACTAAATCCTTCAATATGCCCATCAAGATCCGAATAACAAACTGCATCTTATTGTCACGCACTTACTATGCGTAGGACAGCATTTCAAACACATTTATTATATCATACATTGCAGTACGTTGATGCGACAGTCATCAAATCAAGTTATTCATATTTCAAGATTATAGTGTAATTATGGGTAGTCATATTTCGTGTATATCTAAAATCCACTGTTCTCATTTAAATTGAAGGCAGTAAGACACATTGCAATGTTAGCTTGAATTGTTGTGTTTACTAACTAAATTGTGTGTTTACATGTGCAGACAAACCATCTAAACCAGAGGGTTCCCTGAATGTAAGTGACATTGGTGGAAAATCTTGTAAACTTGAATGGAACCATCCTAAAGATGATGGTGGTAGCAAAATTGAGAAATATGTCATTCAGCAACGTGATGATGTGATGAAAAAATGGACCACTGTCAGACATGATATACCACCTAATGATACCTCATGCAATGTTGAAAACCTAAATCAGCGAACTGAATACTAATTCAGAGTTTGTGCAGTTAATGCAGTAGGTGAAAGTGAATATCTGGAATCCAGCAAGATAACAACCAAAGGTTAGTGAAATATAGATGGTCAGTTAATTTGTCCCAAATCACATTTGTCCCACAAGTTGATTCATCCCAAAGTTGATTCGTCTGATTTATTAAGTGAGGAAAGGGAATGGTAGTGTATTGGGACAAATGTGAAATGGAACGATTTGACTGTAAATCACACTAAAGTCATGTATGTACCATGTACTCTACTGCTATTTTTACTAAAGTCATGTATGTACCATGCGCTCTACTGCTATATCCACTAAAGTCATGTATGTACCATGTACTCTACTGCTATATCCACTAAAGTCTTGTACGGTATGTACCATGCACTCTGCTGCTATATCCACTAAAGTCATGTATGTACCATGTACTCTACTGCTATATCCACTAAAGTCATGTATGTACCATGCACTCTACTGTTATATTCACTAAAGTCATGTATGCACCATGTAATCTCCTGCTATATCCACTAAAGTCATGTATGTACCATGCACTCTACTGCTATATCCACTAATTTCATGTATTTTTCATGCACTCTACTGCTATATCCACTAATGTCATTTATGTACCATGCTCTCTACTGCTATATCCACTAATGTCATGTATGTACCGTGTACTCTACTGCTATATCCACTAAAGTCATGTATGTGCCATGTACTCTACTGCTATATCCACTAATGTCATGTATGTACCATGCACTCTACTGCTATATCCACTAAAGTCATGTGTGTACCATGTACTCTACTGCTATATCCACTAAAGTCATGTATGCACCATGTACTCTACTGCTATATACACTAAAGTCACGTATGTACCATGTACTTCAATGCTATATCCACTAAAGTCATGGATGTACCATGTACTCTACTGCTATATCTACTAATGTCATGTATGTACCATGCACTCTACTGCTATATCCACTAAAGTCATGTATGTACCATGCACTCTACTGCTATATCCACTAAAGTCATGTATGTACCACGCACTCTACTGCTATATCCACTAAAGTCACGTATGTACCTTGTACTTCAATGCTATATCCACTAAAGTCATGGATGTACCATGTACTCTACTGCTATATCCACTAATGTCATGTATGTACCATGCACTCTACTGCTATATCCACTAAAGTCATGTATGTACCATGTACTCTACTGCTATATCCACTAATGTCATGTATGTACCATGCACTCTACTGCTATATCCACTAAAGTCATGTATGTACCATGCACTCTACTGCTATATCCACTAATGTCATTTATGTACCATGCTCTCTACTGCTATATCCACTAATGTCATGTATGTACCATGTACTCTACTGCTATATCCACTAAAGTCATGTATGTGCCATGTACTCTACTGCTATATCCACTAAAGTCATGGATGTACCATGTACTCTACTGCTATATCCACTAATGTCATGTATGTACCATGCACTCTACTGCTATATCCACTAATGTCATTTATGTACCATGCTCTCTACTGCTATATCCACTAATGTCATGTATGTACCATGTACTCTACTGCTATATCCACTAAAGTCATGTATGTGCCATGTACTCTACTGCTATATCCACTAAAGTCATGTATGTACCATGCACTCTACTGCTATATCCACTAAAGTCATGTATGTACCACGCACTCTACTGCTATATCCACTAAAGTCACGTATGTACCTTGTACTTCAATGCTATATCCACTAAAGTCATGGATGTACCATGTACTCTACTGCTATATCCACTTATGTCATTTATGTACCATGCACTCTACTGCTATATCCACTAAAGTCATGTATGTACCATGTACTCTACTGCTATATCCACTAATGTCATGTATGTACCATGCACTCTACTGCTATATCCACTAAAGTCATGTATGTACCATGCACTCTACTGCTATATCCACTAATGTCATTTATGTACCATGTACTCTACTGCTATATCCACTAATGTCATGTATGTACCATGCACTCTACTGCTATATCCACTAAAGTCATGTATGTACCATGTACTCTACTGCTATATCCACTAATGTCATGTATGTACCATGCACTCTACTGCTATATCCACTAAAGTCATGTATGTACCATGCACTCTACTGCTATATCCACTAATGTCATTTATGTACCATGCTCTCTACTGCTATATCCACTAATGTCATGTATGTACCATGTACTCTACTGCTATATCCACTAAAGTCATGTATGTGCCATGTACTCTACTGCTATATCCACTAAAGTCATGTATGTACCATGCACTCTACTGCTATATCCACTAAAGTCATGTATGTACCACGCACTCTACTGCTATATCCACTAAAGTCACGTATGTACCTTGTACTTCAATGCTATATCCACTAAAGTCATGGATGTACCATGTACTCTACTGCTATATCCACTAATGTCATGTATGTACCATGCACTCTACTGCTATATCCACTAAAGTCATGTATGTACCATGCACTCTACTGCTATATCCACTAATGTCATTTATGTACCATGCTCTCTACTGCTATATCCACTAATGTCATGTATGTACCATGTACTCTACTGCTATATCCACTAAAGTCATGTATGTGCCATGTACTCTACTGCTATATCCACTAAAGTCATGGATGTACCATGTACTCTACTGCTATATCCACTAATGTCATGTATGTACATGTACCATGCACTCTACTGCTATATCCACTAAAGTCATGTGTGTGCCATGTACTCTACTGCTATATCCACTAAAGTCATGTATGCACCATGTACTCTACTGCTATATCCACTAAAGTCACGTATGTACCATGTACTTCAATGCTATATCCACTAAAGTTATGTATGTACCATGCACTCTACTGCTATATCCACTAAAGTCATGTATGTACCACGCACTCTACTGCTATATCCACTAAAGTCATGTATGCACCATGCACTCTACTGCTATATCCAATAAAGTCATGTATGTACCATGTACTCTACTGCTATATCCACTAAAGTCATGTATGTACCATGTACTCTACTGCTATATCCACTAAAATCATGTATGTACCATGTACTCTACTGCTATATCCACTAAAGTCATGTATGTACCATGTCCTCTACTGCTATATCCACTAAAGTCATGTATGTACCATAAACTCTACTGCTTTATCCACTAAAGTCATGTATGTACCATACACTCTACTGCTATATCCACTAAAGTCATGTATGTACCATGTACTCTACTGTTATGTCCACTAAAGTCATGTATGTACCATGTACTCTACTGCTATATCCACTAATGTCATGTATGTACCATGTACTCTACTGCTATATCCACTAAAGTCATGTATGTACCATGTACTCTACTTCTATATCCACTAAAGTCATGTATGTGCCATGTACTCTACTGCTATATCCACTAAAGTCATGTATGTACCACGCACTCTACTGCTATATCCACTAAAGTCACGTATGTACCATGTACTTCAATGCTATATCCACTAAAGTCATGGATGTACCATGTACTCTACTGCTATATCCACTAATGTCATGTATGTACCATGCACTCTACTGCTATATCCACTAAAGTCATGTATGTACCATGCACTCTACTGCTATATCCAATAAAGTCATGTATGTACCATGTACTCTACTGCTATATCCACTAAAGTCATGTATATACCATGTACTCTACTGCTATATCCACTAAAGTCATGTATGTACCATGTACTCTACTGCTATATCCACTAATGTCATGTATGTACCATGTACTCTACTGCCATATCCACTAAAGTCATGTATGTACCATGTACTTTACTGCTATATCCACTAATGTCATGTATGTACCATGTACTCTACTGCTATACTCTACTGCTATATCTACTAAAGTCATGTATGTACCATGCACTCTACTGCTATATCCACTAAAGTCATGTATGTACCATGCACTCTACTGCTATATCACTAATGTCATGTATGTACCATGTACTCTACTGCTATATCCACTAAAGTCTTGTATGTACCACGCACTCTACTGCTATATCCACTAAAGTCACGTATGTACCATGTACTTCAATGCAATATCCACTAAAGTCATGGATGTACCATGTACTCTACTGCTATATCCACTAATGTCATGTATGTACCATGCACTCTACTGCTATATCCACTAATGTCATGTATGTACCATGCACTCTACTGCTATATCCACTAAAGTCATGTATGTACCATGCACTCTACTGCTATATCCACTAAAGTCATATATGCACCATGCACTCTACTGCTATATCCACTAAAGTCATGTATGTACCATGCACTCTAATGCTATATCCACTAAAGTCAAAAATGTACCATGTACTTCAATGCTATATCCACTAAAGTCATGGATGTACCATGTACTCTACTGCTATATCCACTAATGTCATGTATGTACCATGCACTCTACTGCTATATCCACTAAAGTCATGTATGTACCATGCACTCTACTGCTATATCCACTAAAGTCACGTATGTACCATGTACTTCAATGCTATATCCACTAAAGTCATGGATGTACCATGTACTCTACTGCTATATCCACTAATGTCATGTATGTACCATGCACTCTACTGCTATATCCACTAAAGTCATGTATGTACCATGCACTCTACTGCTATATCCACTAAAGTCATATATGCACCATGCACTCTACTGCTATATCCACTAAAGTCATGTATGTACCATGCATTCTACTGCTATATCCACTAAAGTCATGTATGTACCATGTACTCTACTGCTATATCCACTAAAGTCATGTATGTACCATGCATTCTACTGCTATATCCACTAAAGTCATGTATGTACCATGTACTTCACTGCTATATCCACTAATAATAATAGGGTAGCATCCCAACTCTGCTCTGACAGCATTATTGCTTGCTTTCTTATGTACACCCAAGACCTGCTTATTTAGCCCCATTTTTCTCATTCTAAGGTGTGGGTCAAATGGGAATTTGTCACTTGCCTTGAAATATCTTTTATAAGTTTTCTACGTACAATCTCCAAATCATTGTCAAACCATTTTTGTTTAACCCTTTTCTTATTATTCTAATTGCTTCTTTTGGACTTAATTCTAATAAATTTCAGAGATTTGTCAGCTGCATTATAAATGATCACATTAAAAGCTAATAAAGGACTAACAATATTGCTTTCATCTAAATCATAGTTTCTGTTGATTGCAGTTGCCTGATGAAATTTGATTTAGATGAGGCATCCCAAACATACTTTTTGAATGGAATTAATGGGATGCCATTGCTCTTGCTAACTGTATAATTTACATTAATAGCTAATAACAGAGAATAATGGTCTGATATGTGACTTAATTCATTAACTTTAAAATACTTCATATGTGACAGAAATGTTTTGCGTACTATGCAGTAGTCAACTTGACTAACACCATTGTACTGGAAACAAGTCATTTTTTCTGAAAGATCGACAATTACTCGATCATTTGCTATTACCATGTCGGTAGTTATACACAGATTACATAAAAGTTTTCCAAAACTATTATTCATACTGTCCATTGAATATGTTTTATTGTCATTTAGTTGTGTATATGGCACTTCAATGTCAGCTGTATTTATATTGTTCTCTAGAATGTCAGTTCAGCTGTTCTAGCATTCATGTCGCCTAATATACACACATTTCCTTTATTTGTGAACTGTAGGGTTTCTCCAGTAATAATATCAAAGAAATCCTTCCCTGTAATATTATTGGAATTATAATATGATGACCCTACTGGAGAAGTGTATGTAGTACACAAATAAAGGTTTTTAAAAAATTGAATGTCCGTCAAATTGACGTAAACTTCCCCTTGTTTCATGGATTAAACAAATAAAATGGGATTCAAAAAAATAAAATGGGACTTTTAAGATGTATTTTGGCGTCATTTTACGGTCATTTCAGTCCAAGTTTAACCGTAGTCATTGACGCCTATTCAAGAGTATGATGTTTATTGTGACGAGCATGAATGGGTAAGCTTCGTTTCGACATTGAGCTGCTATCGCTGTAAATAATGTTAAATTATTTGTGATTTTTTCTATCAATCCTGTTATACAGGTAATATCATCATCTATCGCTACTATCTAACAAAGTTTCTATTCAACAAATTATATCATGTTTTACTACAAAACTAATAAAAGAACTATCATCTATACACTTTTTTAAACCATGTATATTCCATGAAGCAACCTTTAGTTGCTGTTTGTATCTTTCCATTAATATCACCAAGATGGGTATGAATATGGTGAGGAAAGAAGATATTTATAATTCCTTGCAGGTAACCAAGGCACGTGTTTTTCCATTGGTGGTTACCAGTATATAATTTTATATAAATATATATTTACAGGTGAATGGTTGAAGAAATATGGATTGTTATTAGGATTTATAGTAACTGTTATTGTGGCTAGTAAGTATTGTTTGCAACCGTCATGTTTTGTTTTACCATTCTATTATATGACACACAAATGTAAAAGTGACATAATATTGCCATTGTAACTGCAACCCTCATTTACATACATTGGATAGTACTGCATTTTGGATCATTTGGGAGCAGTAGACCCTGTGCCTAGTTTGGCACTTGACCAGAGGCACACTATGGCATCTCTTTTCGATGCACATTTATCCTTGGGTGTTTAATTGTTTATTTAGCAAACATCATACTCAAATATTTTGGCCTGTGTCATACTGTCTCAGTGGGTCCTGGAGACTATTTGGCACAGATATGGAAAATCTGAGTCTTACACTGCAAAATCATTCAAAAGTATTGATTACATTGTGTATGTTGTAAATATTATTAAAATGTTACTTTTCCACTTATTTACTATTAATATATTGATTTATCGTATTCATATTTAGCATTACAGTAAAACTGTCCATATAATGATGGTTTTCTGTGGCCTGAGGTGATTGGTGTAGTAATGAATAATTGTATTAAATGATCACTTATGTATGGCTTTCTGTATTCATTGGTGTACTTACATGTTGCCTCCATATCGTATGATGTCATAGATATTTTTCTATATGACTTGATCAATAATTGACTAATTTGAGGTATTATACCGGATTCTGCCGTAAATTCGCCCAGGGCCGTTAAACGGCAGTTCGGATTTAAAAATAAATAAATTGGGACCAAGAAACCGCCCAAGGCGATTTTTCAGCAGTTTTTTAGCTCCGCTGTCGACTTTGTCGAGCGGAGCTTATCATATGAGTGATTGTCCGTCGTCGTCGTCCGTGTCAATGTTTTACTTTTTCGACTTCTTCTTGAAAACTACAAGCCTGAATGCTTTGATACTTGGTGTATATGTGCCTTGGGTAGAACTTTCTTAGGTTTGTTCATTTCATGTTGATATCTTCAATTCTCTAATTTTGGTGAATATTTTTGTCATATTTAGTAAAAAGTGAAGTTTTCAACTTCTTGTTAAAAACCGCAAGTCCAATTGCTTTGATACTACATATATAGGTACTACATGTGGACCTCTCTCAGATTTGTTCATTTTGTAATGGTATCTTTAATTCTCTAATTTTGGTGAATATTTTTGTAATTTTTGGTAAAAAGTGATATTTTCGACTTCTTGTTAAAAACCGCAAGTCCGACTGCTTTGATATTATTACATATATAGGTACTACATGTGGACCTTTCTCAGATTTGTTCATTTTGTAATGATATCTTTAATTATCTAATTTTGGTGAATATTTTTGTCATTTTTGGTAAAAGTAATATTTTCTTCTTGTTAAAAACCACAATCATTTATGATGAAAAATGATATTTAGCTCCGCTGTCGACTTTGTCGAGTGGAGCTTATCATATGAGTGATTGTCCGTCGTCGTCCGTGTCAATGTTTTACTTTTTCGACTTCTTCTTGAAAACTACAAACCTGAATGCTTTGATACTTGGTGTATATGTACCTTGGGTAGACCTCTCTCAGATTTGTTCATTTCATGATGATATCTTCAATTCTCTAATTTTGGTGAGTATTTTTGTCATTTTTGGTAAAAAGTGATATTTTCGACTTCTTGTTAAAAACCGCAAGTCCAATTGCTTTGATATTACATATATAGGTACTACATGTGGACCACTCTTAGATTTGTTCATTTTGTAATGATATCGTCAATTCTCTAATTTTAGTGAATATTTTTGTCATTTTTGGTAAAAAAAGTGATATTTTTGACTTCTTGTTAAAAACCGCAAGTCCAATTGCTTTGATATTACATATATAGGTACTACATGTGGACCTGTCTCAGATTTGTTCATTTTGTAATGATATCTTTAATTCTCTAATTTTGGTGAATATTTTTGTCATTTTTGGTGAAAAGTGATATTTTTGTTCTTGTTAAAAACCACAATCATTTATGGTGAAAAATGATATTTTTGAATTCTTGTTGAAAACAGCAAGTCCTATTGCATTGATACTATCCATATTGTTCATTTTCTAATGATATCTTCTGTTCTTTAATTGAAATGTGCATTGCTATCAGCAGAGCTATTTCAGCCGAGAGGCTACTTGTTTTTATTAGCTCTGCTGTCGACTTTGTCGAGCAGAGCATATCATATGAGTGCTTATCCGTCGCCGCCCGCGTCAATGTTTTACTTTTTCGACTTCTTCTTGAAAACTACAAGCGTGAATGCTTTGATACTTGGTGTATATGTACCTTGGGTAGACCTCTCTTAGGTTTGTTCATTTCATCATGATATCTTCAATTCTCTAATTTTGGTGAATATTTTTGTCATTTTTGGTAAAAAGTGATATTTACGACTTCTTGTTGAAAACCGCAAGTGCAATTGCTTTGATATTACTTATATAGGTACTACATGTAGACCTGTCTCAGATTTGTTCATTTTGTAATGATATCTTTGATTCTCTAATTTTCATAAATATTTTTGTCATTTTTGGTAAAAAGTGATATTTACGTCTTCTTGTTGAAAACTGCAAGTCCAATTGCTTTGATATTACATATATAGGTACTACATGTGGACCTCTCTCAGATTTGCTCATTTTGTAATGATATCTGTAATTTTGGTGAATATTTTTGTCATTTTTGGTAAAGTGATATTTTCGACTTCTTGTTAAAAACTGCAAGTCTGATTCTTTTTGTATTACATATATAGGTATTACATGTGGAACTTGTTAATTTCGTGGTGATATCTTCAATTACTTAATTTTCATGATTATTTTTGTCATTTTTGGTGAAAAGTGATATTTTTGAATTCTTGTTGAAAACATCAAGGTCTGTTGCATTGATACAATGTTGTTCATTTTCTAATGATATCTTCTGTTCTTTAATTGAAAAGTTCATTGCTAACAGCGGAGCTATCTCAGCCGAGAGGCTACTTGTTTAAAAAGAAATCTTGCCACTTTTCCATCAAAATCCAAGCCAAAAGATCGGCAAATCTCTTCCTTGCTGCGTTCAATAACATTAACATATTTAAATGAGCTATGGTATTTTTAACACGTTGGCATCATCCATCGTTTTCATTGGTTATCGGTTTGACCTGTCATGTCAAAGAACACAGTCTCAGGTCAAACATGGCGGATATTCATTTCTACAGCATCAAGCACTGAAAATGCGATCGGTATCATTCGCTTGAAACAAGTTGAAATTTATTTGCATTTCATAACAATTCAACGAATTCATTTTTTGCACGTTATTATAATCATTACTAGTTAATAATCAACAATTGTAAAACGCAGCATGACCGAATTGCGATACCGTGATCATTTGCTACTAAGCAATGCAGCTACAGTTCGTTTTTATTTGAAACGTCTTTTACGAATAAAATGAAATAATATAATTGTATTTGGCGCACAAGGTTCGTTAATGTGATTTTTTTAATCCAGCAAGAAAAAAAATATATAAAATTTTAGATTTGCTTCTGTAATAGTTTCTTTCGTTTTGGGTGGTCCAACTGCCTGCGTTGTAAATCGGCTTAGAAGGATTTTTCAATGAAAATATAAGCCCCCTAAAAATATTTGATGATAATTTTTTGAAAATTTGAACCCCAAATAAGGGCCCACCTGCCGTGAAACCGCCCAGGGATTTTTCGGATGGGCGAATTTACGGCAAAATCCGGTATTGAGTGGAAATGAGGTAAAATAAACTGCTGGAGGTCAGCTTTATTGTTTATTAATTCATTAAATTCTCACACAACTCCCAGCCTTCCCAGAAAACTCTGGTATTCGCCTAAGTGTTTTCTGTTTCAACCCCAGGAAAAAATGAGAAATTAAGTTTCAGACCATAGTTACTGCCATCCTGGTTGTCTCTCAAGAGTTATGTGGGTTGATCTTGGTGTCACTCTAAAATTTTAAGTTAACTTATCATTCACTGTTTTTACCATTTTAGTGATACAAATATACTCATCTCTCACTGTTTCCATTTCAGTGATGACACAAATACTAATATGGTATCATGACATCACTCTCTCGTTACCATTTTAGTGATAACACATATACAAGTATTATGGCATCACTAAATGTTTCCATTTCAGTAATAACACAAATATTTGTAATAACATCTCTTCTTTGCCATTTCATAGTTGAAACAAAACATTTTATTGTGACATTTATCACTGTTTCTGTTTGAGGGATAATGCAAATACTTGTACCATGACATCTCTTGTTGTCATTTCAGTAATAACACATATATTTGTAATAACATCTCTCTACTGAAACAAATAATTTTATTGTGACATTTATCACTGTTTCCGTTTCAGAGATAATGCAAATACTTATACCATGACATCTCTTGTTGTCATTTCAGTAATAACACATGTATTTATATCATAACATCTTTCATTGTTGTTGCCATCTCTGTGATGCCACAACTACTTCACTGTGGTATCACATCATCTCACACTGTTGCCATTTCTCTTTGAAAGTTGCAGGTCATCAGCAGATTATTGACCTCACTGATACATATTATAAAAAATCATTCTATGGTAAGCCTAATTATTTGTTTGTGCTTTTCCTTTACCTACCTATGGCTTGAAATATTTTACAATAATTTATGAACAATTAATCCAAGACCAAATGAGATTATCAATACTGCAGTGACGTTTTTCAGTGTAATTGACGATCACTTAGAACATGGATACAGATTTTGATATACATCACCATTTTGTATACAATCTCTGGAAATACGCCAATGAATTTTGTTCTTTGCAATTTTATTCAAAATTCTGAATTGTCATGTGTGTGAATTATGAAATTTGTATGACATGACATTGATTTTATTGCTGGAAGATACCACTTTGACTGAACAGACACCTGGATATACCATGCTGAATACCGCCCAGCAGTTAATCAAAGCCTATCTACTTCTTTCACTGTAGACAAAGCACTAAAATCATTGTTTACAAGTTCTGTGATAGGAAAAGTTGTTTCCATTCCATTCAAACTTGGTACATAGTTTAGTGAATCATGATGGTGATGGTTTTGTTGCACCTCCATAATATCTAAAAATGTTTGTTTATTGTTTGTAATAATTGCAGGTTCGGAATCACCAATCCAGCCTACTAAACGTGCAAGACTCACAGATACTGAAAACAGTGAGTATAGTACATAATTCAGTGAATGATTGATGGTTTTGCTGATGATTTTAACTGACACCATACTGTTCGAGGGTTTTTGTTTGAACTAATAAATTGTCGGTGTGGTGTGATCAATGCAAGGTAGGTGCATGCAGTCTTCAGTACAGAGAATAATTATTGTGTAGGTTGGTATGATGTGATCAGTACTATGTATGTAACTTCTTTACTTACAGCTAGTATCATAGTGTATAGTGAGTTCAGTGTTTGCTGTGTAGATATATCACAAGTGTGGATGGATTGTACTAATAGCATGTTGTTGTTATTATGTGATCAGTACTATGTATGTAACTTCTTTACTTACAGCTAGTATCATAGTGTATAGTGAGTTCAGTGTTTGCTGTGTAGATATATCACAAGTGTGGATGGATTGTACTGATAGCATGTTGTTGGTATGATGTGATCAGTACTATGTATTAAAGTAAAGTCTGTACTTACAGCTAGTATCATAGTGTATAGTGAGTTCAGTGTTTGCTGTGTACTTATTTAGTATAGTGTAGATATATCACAAGTGTGGATGGATTGTACTGATAGCATGTTGTTGGTATGATGTGATCAGTACTATGTATGTAAAGTCTGTACTTACAGCTAGTACCATAGTGTATAGTGAGTTCAGTAGGAATATCGGATCACACCTCTACTGAATGTCAAAGCAATTAATTTTTAAAACTGTAAATTTGCAATAGTGTTCAAAATCATTAAAATAGCCATTTATTTTCCTGTTCGTGACTATCTCTCTTGACCTCCAAACTTGTTTAAGCAAAAGGATACTATTTAAGCTGAATCTACTAAGGAAATCCCCACTTTCCAGTCTGAAAATATCAACAAGTTGATTATCCTTAAGACTAATCATCCTAAACTAGACATGTGACACAGTAACTGAAAATGTGTTTTGCAAAAACACAAACTGCATTATTTTTCACTGCCTAATCTTACATGTATGTTATTTTAACTTACTGTATACTCACCTTTTTGTCTTATCTTTTATTACGTGCAGCCAAAAATGAATTTGTAATTTCATTACGGTGTAATAAAACTGTATTCTTATATATATGCATATAAATATCATATAATTCAGTGTATTATTATTATTGTTTCTTTGTATTTATTAATTTATTTATTAGTTACTCGCTCTTTTTTATAGGAAGCCTAACAGAGTCAAGTGCAGCAAAGAAAGAAAAAAACATTTGTCCATATCTTATTGATGAATCTCAAGAAACGTCATTTCCTGAATTTAGACCTTCCTTGACCAGGCGATATGTTGCTGGGATGTTTGATTCATGCGGTGGTAGTTTGGTTTTACCACAAACTGGAGCAAAACTCTACATTCCTCCAGGGGCTATAAAAGAAGGACATCGTCAGCCTATATTTATGTTTGTCACTGATGAAAATGAATATCAGCCTCCAGTAAAATCAAATGAAATTGTGATTACCCCAACTATATTTTGCGGTCCCAATGGTTTACAATTTGAGAAATATGTTTATTTAATTATGCCTTGTCAGACAAAGACCAGAGTAGATGTAAATTCATTCAACATTTATTTTACATCTACTGAAATTGATCAAAAGCCTATCTGGGAGAGAAACCAAGATGTTTCAAGACTAATCGATCAGAACAAAGTTACACTGATCGTTAACCATTTCTCAGGATATATTTTAACTATTTTGATTGAATATATTAAGAGTTTTTTTAGTGAAAAACTGCATCCATTCCCTGTGAAAGAAAAATATATTCAACTGCATCCATTCCTTGTGAAAGAAAAAAATGGTGTGAGATTGAGAATATGTGGCACTCCTCTTGACATGGGCTGGGTAAGAAACTATAATATATATATATATATATATATATATATATATATAAAGTCGTCAATCAAATCCCTACCACTAGTTATTCAAATTAGACAAAGTGGGTCTTGCTACCCCCAGTCAGTGGATGACACCAGTGTTGAAAAATATCATTGTATCATCCACCAGTTACATGGTTCCTGATGATTTTCGGTAATAGTTGTAGAATATTTGGTTTCTCTTTTTTTCTGGCAAGAAGACACAGGCGAGTGCTTTGGGTGCGACCAAAATCAGCTTTAGTTAACAGTTCTTCTAGTGTGCCATTCATTTAACTGTTAGGACGATGTGTAGTTCTGCATGTGGTCATCTGTTCTTCAACCAATTCAGGGTCATTTGGTTGATAAGTTATCTGTTTATCTTGGTTTGTTGATGCATATCAAAAAGCCAAAGATGCCACATTGGTACTTAACATTGGTGTCAACAATATATGTGTAATGATGAATTGTTGATCATGATTCTGAGTATCATGTCTGTCGCCATGAGTTTGAGAATTCGAATTGTGCCTGGAAATTGGGGGCTAAAGTGTCAACTGAGGGAAAACTATCATGCTCGTGTTGCTAGGCATCATAAAATATATTTGGTGCCCGACTCTTGATCATTCAGGAGGTACGTTTTGTTTATTGTCTGGTTATCACAATGACTGCTTGGCTTCTACTAGATGTTGCTTTCATTTCCACAGCAAGTCACACTTGGAAGAAATCTGTGCATGTATCACATCTGTAGTTTCTCAATCAAACAACCAAGTATCTAGCTTTGATATCCTGTTAATTGAATTGCCGGCCTCCAAGTCAATGTCATGTTACCTTTTTTCATACTACTGGACTTTCTAGCCAGCTCTTCAATGGAATATATTTTTATTGATATGATTCCCCCGTGGTTGCTGCGTTTACTACTGTGAAAACGAGGGAACAGAACAATCAGGATAAAGTTGTTGCAGTCAGAGTGAGTGTTTTTAAAGCACTCAAGGTCATCCATCATAAATCGTAAGATCCTTATTTTGACAGAATGCTGACTGGGTCATTTACCTGATTGGCATCTGGGGATTTCGGGCAATTTGATAAACCACATTTATTTTGTTTCACTCTTGATTAAATGTTTCACAACCACAAAAAACAAACAAGGAAATCAGTACTCATTTTTTTCCAGCGTTCAACTGACTGGCACTTGTAGGACCCGATTTGTCTAATTAGGACAAATATCTAACATTGTTAGTAATTTGAGTGATTAATAAACAAGTGGCAAATATCTAGGGGATTATTTCCTATTAAAAACACTTTTATGGTTCTATTTAGGCATTACCTCGTGTTAATGATATTACCAAGATAGTACTGTTTCTAATTATATTGAGGCAGTTTTATCATAGTATGTCATTTGTAACTATTGTTCTTGTATAAGGTGTGTTTAGTGTGGAACAATATTCCTTTGCTGCAGAGCTACGTTTACTTAATGACAATTGAGTATATGCTCTTAATTCACAAAATGTACAATCACTATGCACCTTTTTATCAGTGCTCACAAACAAAGTTTACAACTGAATCACCCAAGCAGAAAAATTGACATGAATCATAATTTTCTTTTGACAATCACAAAATAATTATAGCACAGTAATGCTTATTCATTTTTAAAAACAGATTTACTCGATACTTATTTTGGTGTAATCATGCAAGTGAATTATTTTAAACATGTTTTGTAGATATGTGAGAAGGCTGAGAATGAATTTTCAGGACGAAAAGTGACACCTTCAAAAGCATTCCCTCTACATAATGGTATCACGGATGATGTACATGTGACAAGTACAACCTATAATGATTGGGTAATTTTAAGAGAAGAAGATACATCCAAGGTATTCATCATTTTATTGTCATGTTAATTATATTGACCATTCATTGTGAGGATTTGAATCAGTAATATTGGTTTCATATGATTTGCCAATAATTATACCCACAATCATTATATTTTATGTAATGTGAAGGTACATGTATCGCATATTGACATAAAAACATATTACAGTCTATTGAAATAAAAGGGTCAAACGTACATTACTTTACAGACATTGGAATTAGACTGCCAAACAGTTGTGGACACACAATCAGACTATGTGGAGTTTGTATGTGAAAAATCAAATACAAATACGAACCAAGAATTTAAATGTGATGTTACAATAGAACAGAAAGGAGGGAAGTCTGTGGAATTTCTTGCTCTATCTGAAAATAATGATGATGTAAGTATCACCACATTAGTCATATATGATGTAATTACAGATCATGACAATGAGTGATGGAACTATATATTGTATATAGTAAATCTTCAACCAACCCACTGTGTCTGTCACATATAGTAATTGAGTGTTTGATTACATTACTGCAAACATTTATTGTTCATGTTTTCTATTGTTTCAATCTCAATATCAATAAATAATTAATAATTAAACAAAATGATTATTTTCACTTGCTAGAAGTCAATTGCAGAGGACAAGTCTTTGGTACCATCTCGAGAAATTCCTTATGAAGTCGAGATTTGTAAATTACTGGACAAAGAAAATAGATGGAAGCAGCTTGTAAGAAAACTTGGTATGCAAGAACGGAACTTGCAGAACGTTAAAGGAAGTCCAACACATCATATATTGAACTCATGGAAAACTATGAACGTGGCTGACTATGACAAGAAGTTGAAAGTTCTGCAAGAATTTCTTGAAGAAATAGATCCAGAGTTACCACTACAGTTTGAACGTAAACTAAAAGGTGAATATGCAAATTGAAGCATCATTTAAAATTGCACATCCGTAATGATATAAATTTGGTCTGCCCCTTCATGATCTTCAATACAAATACTCATTCTGCTTGTTGTGTCGTTCTCATTCCATTGAGTGTAATTGTCAACAAGACTTCAACATTGTTTATGTTTATTACAGTCAGGTTCCCAATTACAGAGCCTGACTGTCGACACAGCTAGTATCATAGTGTATAGTGAGTTCAGTGTTTGCTGTGTACTTATTTAGTATAGTGTAGATTTATCACAAGTGTGGATGGATTGTACTGATAGCATGTTGTTGGTATGATGTGATCAGTACTATGTATGTAAAGTCTTACAGCTAGTATCATAGTGTATAGTGAGTTCAGTGCTTGCTGTGTACTTATTTAGTATAGTGTAGATTTATCACAAGTGTGGATGGATTGTGCTGATAGCATGTTGTTGGTATGATGTGATCAGTACTATGTATGTAAAGTCTTTACTTACAGCTAGTATCATAGTGTAAAGTGACTTCAGTGTTTGCTGTGTACTTATTTAGTATAGTGTAGATATATCACAAGTGTGGATGGATTGTACTGATAGCATGTTGTTGGTATGATGTGATCAGTACTATGTATGTAAAGTCTTACAGCTAGTATCATAGTGTATAGTGAGTTCAGTGTTTGCTGTGTACTTATTTAGTATAGTATAGATATATCACAAGTGTGGATGGATTGTACTGATGATGTTTTTCATCAACACCTTACTGTTTGAGTGGTTTTGTTTTTGTTCAAACTAAAAATATATCATTGTAAGCGCCCAAGGTCCTGAACATGGAACATTGCCTAAAAATAAGGATGGACCTATGCATGGACATCCCTTGCAAAAAAACGAAAATTGACAACACGCAGATCGAACTGCGGCAAGGAATAGAACGGCAAATGAAAACATGCAGAAATAAATGAACAATATGCAGCATTAGAAGTAAAACAAAAATAATGTATTGCTTATAATGTGAAATAATAAAAATCAACAGTGAGGAATCATTTTCATTAGGATTTCCTCGCCACAAACATGTCCAATACACAAAAACTCATGCATAAAATTATTTCAGGATCAAGCCTAACCAACAAGAATAATTTACTAATTTACATAGTAAAAATTACAGAAGTTCATAGTTGTTTGAAAATACTTCTCAGATCTGTATTTGCATGTTCATTGCCATCCCTGTCAAAGTTACCAGTTTTTGAAAAATAATAATGACTTTACTTTGTTCCTAAAGTATTTCATAGTTCAATAGTTTATTAATCTGTCATATCAAAAAACATTTTTATTAAGTCCCACGATCCACTGTTTAGCATTGTCAATGTGGCTACTAGTATTCACTTGAATTGTTTATTATTGTCACTATAGAAGAAGGTGTCTCATCGTCAAAGAATCCATCAGTTTCAAGAGAAACAGAATTTAAAGACATGCTCTTTAAAATTGCAGAGGAAATAGGGAAAGGTAAATTAACAAGCCGGTAGGCTGGTTGGCGATCCGCTCCGCTCAAAAACAAGCAACATGTTTTTTGGCTGTTTCCATGGTGACATAAACGTGAAGCTGACGTCGGTTTATAACTAATACGAAGTTCGCAAACACCATTCAGTCTTTAGAAGTCACTTAGTTTAGTACTAGGACCACAGTTACTCTCTCCTAGTAGAGTGACTGTGCTAGGACGTATTCTGCTGTTACATTTATTATTTCCAACCATTTTGCGATAGCATTTTTTAGAATGAAACGTTTCCCGGAAATGCTGGAAAGCGAAATAATGAAATAACGAAATGGTAAATATTTACCTAAATTGCAGTGTGTTGACCTTCATAACAATATACTTCATAATGCAAAACACTAGTCACAGTGAGTAATTTAAATATACGACTCCTAATCGAAAAATCTGACCACAGTCCAGAATTTCAGACTGATATTAAGCAACCTAAGAGCATATCAGAAGCATTTACTCTAAAATATAAAAAAAGAACTGCAGTCAAAAGTCAAGAATGCCAGCAAATAAAGGCGTTATTGCGGACATGCGCAAAAAACTGTACCACGCTTGTCAAATCTGGGTCAAATATACAGTACGCTACTATCTTGCCACAGATTGTTTAGTAGTGGAGTGTTCGGTGACCATTGAATTAGCCCGTGATTCATATTTTATGTGTATTAATTTATTCATCAATTTTCGTGACTGACAGTACTGCCCAAATTTTAGTCAAAAAACGCAACTGGTGAAATAGAAGAGCATCGCCAGGCGATGGACGCAGGGCTCTTTGGCAACGACCGCATAGAGGTCAAAATACGCGTTCTATTTTTACACTTAAATTTGGCTCTAGCTTTCGCCCCCTCCGGAATGTTCTACTTTTGCAGCCTAATAGCAGGTTTTTCGAAAAACGTCTAAAAAACACAAGAATTAGTAGAAATGTTCCTGTTTTGGGCGGATTATTGATAGAGAATAATGTCTTTATTACAAAAATGCTGAAAAACCGTGAGTCGTTGCCTTAGTTATTTTTTTATTGGCGAAAAACTGCGAACTCGGCAAATTTGGTTGCACAACTTCCCTTTATCATATACACCCAGCGACACCGATGCCAGCTGACTGTGTACAAAACTTGTAGGAGGTAATACATTTGGGGCGAAAGTATTCAAAAATCAGTTTTTGGATGTTGCAATGGCAGTGGTGGGCCAGGATTTTTTCCAATTAGTGACGGCACGACCTACCTGTGAAGTATGAACAAAACCAGCCGAGCCGTTGCTGGTGAAAAGTTACCCCAACTTTGGGGTCAAATTTCTCGGTAATGAAAACAGATATCAAAAATTCAAATGGTAACTTTGTGCCCACACTCAAGCTGAGTAGAATGAGCTATGTTTGAAGTATTTTATCCCAAATTTGTAGGAGGAGATACATTTGGCGCAAAGCTATCCTAAAATCAGTTTTTTGGCTGTTCCTATGGCAACGGTGGGCCAAAAAAAATTTCCAGATTTTTCCTTATAACTAAGGTTAAGGTGTGACCTACCTGCCAAGTTTGAACGAAATCGGCCAAGCCAAAAAAATCACAGAAGAAATAATACGTGAACACTAGAAATGTACACACACAGACACACACACACACAAAACGACAAAAGTGATTATAAGGGCAATCCTAGCGGAGCGGATCGCCAATAATCACATTTACTTATCAACATGCTATTTTCTGATATCTTTCTAGTTCTAATTTACAAGATTGAGGCAATCAACACTGAAATTTATCATACTTATATTGACTTGTGTCACTTTTTACAGATGACTTGAAATTATTGAAAGAGCAGTGTGATGTTCAGGAGTTTATATCAAAGGGGCGTTTAGAGAAAATGAATGCATCTGAAGTGTTTGAATCTTTGCGTGAACAAACCATAATCAAGAATGACAACACAGAAAAGTTGGAAGAATTATTACAGAAGATAAGGAGGAATGATCTGGTGGAGAGATTTGTATCAAAGGTAATTTATATTGTCTGGAATTAGATAATAATTTTTGACTCTCATGTTCAAAGCACACAATAGGAGTCTTTGCAGTTAGTGCGTGTGTGTGTATGTGTGTCCGTCTGTTCCACTGATATCTCAAGAACCATACATCTATTTTTGATGAAACTTGGTGCATAGATGCTCTGGGCCAATGCGCAGAATTGATTAGGTTTTGGAAAAAATACATGAATATTAATTACTAATTAATATTAATTTACATGATAATTAGCTGATTTTTAGCTGTTCCATGACTTTTCCACTGATATCTGAAGAACCACTCATTGGATTTTGATGTAACTTGGCACATGGATGCTCTGAACTAATGCGCAGATTTTAATTCATTTTGGATAAAAATTCGTGAATATTACTTACCTAATTTGCATGATTATTAGCTGATTTTTAGCTGTTCAGTGACTGTTCCACTGATATCTAAAGAACCACTCATTGGATTTTGATGAAATTTGGCACATGGATGCTCTGAACTAATGCGCAGATTTGATTAGTTTTGGGTAAAAATCTGTTTAATATTAATTACCAAATTTGCATAATGATTAATAAATTTTCGGCTTTTCCACTGATATTTCAAGTGCATAACATTTCAATAAAACTTGGTACATATATGTCATATGACACTGCACAGACCTGATAGTTTTTAGGGTAATATCAGTAGATATTAATAACCTAATTTGCATAATTAATTAACTTTCAGCATTTGATATTTCAAGTTGTAATGATCACATTTCAATGAAACTTGTTACATAGTTACTTGAGAACTTTGCAGAGACCTAATTAGTTGTTGGGTAAATATTTGTGCGTATTAATTACCTTATTAGCATAATTAGTTAATTTTCAGTTTTTCACCTGATATCTACCAATCATCACATTTCAATGAGACTTGCGATATAGATCTTCTAGGACCATGCAGAGACCTGATTAATTTTGGGGTAAATAATTGTGCATATTAATTACCTTACTTGCATAATTAGTTAATGTTTTGCTGTTCCATGGCTGTTGCACTGATGTCTTAAGAACCACTCATTGGATGTTAATGAAACTTTTAAAGAGTACTCATCATCACATTTCAATGAACCTAGAACTATACACCATATTAGTTTTTGGTAAATATTTATGCTTCTTAATCATCTAATTAACATAATTAATTAACACTGATATCTCAAGTACTGATCATCACATTTGAATAAAACTTGGTACATTAATGCTCTAGGACAATAGACAGCCTGATTAATTTTGGGTTAAAATCTGTTCATATTAATTCTCTAATTAGTATAATATTTCATAATTTTTTGGTTCTAATCACATTTCACAATGAAACTTGATACATAGATATTACATTACACAGATCTTATTAGTTTTACACTTAAATCTGTTCATATTAGTTACCTTATTTGCATAATTAGTTTTCAACTTTTAAATATCTCAAGTTCAAGTAATTTTGAATTAATTTTTAATGTGTCTCTCAGCACACGGGAGTTATTTCTAAGCTTTCTTTGATTATTTGATTTACTTAATTACCCCCTTAATCACTGCTTTATATTTGTTTCTAGTTTCTAGATTCATGGAAGTGAACCAAAGATGTGACTGAAGCCAAATTATCCGTTGTTGATTTATATGGTTGTTAACAAACAAGGACTGAAGATCTGTTTGGATGGTTGAGAGCTAGAGCAGCACACTTCATCACTTAATTCTTGTTCCAGTGAGTTTATAATTACATCCAACCAGTTTATGTAAAATATAATGCCAGCTGTCGACTTACAACAAAACAAAATTAATTTGACCTCTGTAATTGCATGATGCTGTGGCCTTAGATCAGTGTCATGGCAACCTGTAATTTCAATTTAAAAGCAGGCAGGTCAGTCCTAATTTATTAGCATACCTGACAGGAAATAAATTTACATGTATTTTCAATGAATTTTATATGCAGAAACCTTGGATCTGACAGATTTGTTTTTTCAATTCATGTCAACAAGTTTTATTTTCTACTTTCAGTAAATATTTTGGTTGCTGAAAAATTATATTTTCAACTGTCTCACTGCAGTTAGGAACTTTTATTATTTGTTTGAGAACTTTTATCCTATTAGGGACAATGAGATTAATACAGTACGTGTAGTATTAACTGAGGAACACATTGGCATGTATTTTGCTTAGATACGTTGCTGTACTATTTTTATTTTTTGGAACTTTTATACAATTCATGTTATTTTTTTCTGTAAGGGACAATGAGATTAATACAGTACATGTAGTATTAACTGAGGAACACATTGGCATGTATTTTGCTTCGAAACGTTGCTGTACTATTTTTATTTTTGTGGAACTTTTATACAATTCATGTTATTTTTTTCTGTAAGGGACAATGAGATTAATACAGTACATGTAGTATTAATTGAAGAACACATTGGCATGTATTTTTCTTGCCAAATTTTGCTTAGATATGTTGCTGTAATATTATTTTTGTGGAACTTCTATACAATTCATGTTATTTTATTCTGTAAGAAACAATGAGATTAATACTGTAGTTGTACTATTATTTGAGGAACTTGAACATTAATTTTTAGCTGCGCTGTTGACTTGTTTGAGCAGAGCTTATCATATGAGTGATTGTCTATATTTGACTTTTTGAAAAAACAAGCCTTATTGCTTTGATATTTGGTGTATATGTGCCTTGGGCAGACCTCTCTTAGATTTGTTCATTTTGTGATATCTTTAATTCTCTAATTTTGATGAATATTTTTGTCATTTTTGGTAAAAAGTTCAATTGCTTTGATACTGTACATATAGACACCTCAGGTAAACCTTTCTCAGATTTGTGCAGATTGAAATGTGCATTGCTAACAGTGAAGGCGGCAGTATCTCAACTGAGAAGCTGCTTGTTTGTATGTATGTAATTATGACATTTTTTCTATTTTCCTTGCAAAATGCTTAGAACATTTTTATTTTGTTATATATTCTTATATTTGTTAGGTTTTCAATAGACAAGTTTGTAATATTTCTGCCAAGTTTTCAAGAATGTTATTATCATGTTTTATATGACGTCTGGTACTGATTACATCAAAAACATTGGAGACATAAAACTCATATACATAGGGAATATATGAATACAGTGGCATTTCACAATATACAAATTGTTTAAATCTCAATGATTGAAAATAAAGCAAGCATAGACATTTTTGGATAATTTAACTACACTCATTTGCCACAACGCCACAAAAGATTTATACATTTTTTTTCTTTACACATATATTGTTTTTTTTTATTCTAAATAGCTTACCTGTTAAATAAATTGATAGTTGGTTCTTAAAAGTTGTTGTTTTAAATTTGTACAGTATGAATTAAATTGGGTAAGGAAGTGATTTTTGATGGTATTAACATGGTCAATTATTTCTGTATTTTTATTGGAATATTGGAATATTGCACACTATTTATTGTAGACAATGTTTCTATTGATCATCAATTTTCATTCTCGTAATCAGACAGGGAGGTCAGTGTGATTAAAGCACGGTAGTCGTCGTGCTGGTCTCCTGCCACTAATCAACCAATGGCTGCTCGTAAATGCCTTGCAAGAACCAATGGAATTTAAAAAAAAAAATCTCAGGTGATCCCTGTTTGAGGGCGTAATCACCTGGATCAAAGGTGAGACCAATATGGGGTTTTTTTGTTTACTACTTAGCGACTGTGTACCTGTGGGTTTATTCTGTGTGTATTTGGATGTTCTAATCTTGGTGTTTTTCCAGTGATTTTTCTTGGTGCAATCTAAATACAGTAGGTGTGTCTTGTTTACCTGAGATTTGCAAGAGTTTGAGCTGGGCAACATGTTAGTTTTTTTCATATGGTTGATTACTGGCATGTTGATTTCCCATTTTTGAGCCATGTTTTCAACTTTCTTCATCATTTTCATATAGCAATCTCGTCATATGTTAACATTGTCGTCTATGGAAATTCAATTAGTGGTATGAGCCCTGAAGCGCATGTGCGACATTTGTGTTGATAAACATAGATTTTCCCATAATCCAACGTGCTCTTCAAATGGAAATCACAAGTCTGAGGTTTGATCTGGGCGCGACTTGCACTGATTACCACCAGTGACTCGATACCGTCCAATCACATGAAAATTACCTAATTAGTCCCCGTTCGGACGCAGTCCGAAAACGGGGACTTATGTTTTGCCCTGTGTGCGTCCGTGCGTCCGTCCGTGATCACCTGTATCTCGAACATGCATGGACCGATTAAGTTCAAACGTCACTCATACATCACACATTATATGGGACATATGCACATGCATTTTTTTCATGATCCGATTAACGATAGCCGAATAGCGGCCATTTTAAGGCCGAAAATGCATCAAAATCGCACATTTTCACCATTCCGGACCCGGATCTCAGTTATGCATGGACGGATTTTGTTCAAATTTGGTACATACATTAAACATAATAGGACCTTGATGCACGTAATTTTTTTTTGGATCGGGTTCGAAATGGCCGACTGGCGGCCATTTTGTTTTAAAGAATTCAGTTCTGGATCCGTATCTGAGACATGCTTGGATTGATCGAGTTCAAACTTCACACACACAAGGTACATCATGTCACAAATATGTATGTGCATTTGTTTCATGATCTCATTAACGATAGCCAAATGGGGGCCGCTTTAAGGCCGAAAATGCATTGAAATCGCACATTTTCACCATTCCGGACCCGTATCTCAGTTATGCATGGATGGATTTTGTTCAAATTTGGTACATACATTAAACATAATAGGACCTTGATGCACGTCTTTTTTTCGGGTCAAGTTCGAAATGGCCGACTGGCGGCCATTTTGTTTTCAAGAATTCAGTTCTGGATCCGTATCCAAGACATGTCTGGATTGATCAAGTTCAAACTTCACACACACATGGTACATCATGTCACAAATAGATATGTGCATTTGTTTCATGATCTGCTTAACAATAGCGGAATGATGGCCATTTTAAGGCCGAAAATGCATCAAAATCACGTATTTTCACAATTCCAGAACCGGATCTCAGTCATGCATGGATGGATTTTGTTCAGATTTAGCACAATGTGTTGTACATATGCAGGTGCATTTCGGTCATGATCTGCTTTGAATGTATATGTCACTCAAATATAAACGGAACGGGAACGTGTCATTGACAATGACTTGTTAATGCTTGGAAATATCTCACTTCATACTCGTTGATCTGCGCAATAGTCAAAGTCGCCAAAGTCACCGACGACTACCGCGCTTTAAGTGGCTCCGAATGAACTATGCCCTCAATGGCTTTATAATTAACTGATAATAATATTAGCACGTTGTTCTCGTGGACCAAGTGTGTGTATTTACCAGTCACAAATGGGTTCATGTACCGACAACATGATGTCAATTTATTGTTCACTCGAGATTGTTTTATTTTTTTAATAAGAAACAAAAAAACTCTTAAATGCCGTTGCCTCCAACTTTATGCCAACTCTTAATTTGGGGATGTATCTTGCTGTCCTTTTTTGTATTTCGTAGAGTATAATGATACTCATTTTAAAAGTTAAATTCTTCAAGGGTTAACAGTCACAAATCTGTGAAAACGATGTAAGCGGTTGTCGTGGCGCTGAGCATGTGAGACATTTGTGTTGATAAACATTGATTTTCCCACAATTCAATGCGCTATTCTGATGAGAATCACGAGTATGAAGTTTGAACTGGTCGTGACTTACACTAATTAACGCCGGTGACTCCTTCAATACCTTCTAATCACCTAAAAAATACCCAATTAGAGCTCGGTGGCGTCTCAGTCAAAGTCGCCATCTTTGTTTATATGAGACCCACGACGACTACCACCAAATCGGGTCTGTTTAAGTATAGTACATTATAACCCATTCGTTGACTGCCTGAGTTTTTCATATAATCCTGCATAGAATTATATTGTTGACTTCACAAATAACGAGTGTTAAATCTAGGTCGCGACAGGGCTGCATATCACAAGGAAAGAGAATAAAGACATGCACACGTGTCTGGGATCCAATAGGGGTAGGTTTATTCTAAATAACTAAACTAGGAGTTTGGCCAATAAAAATGCATTGCTTAATTAATCTGTTGCCATGGCAATCTAAGGGTTGCTGAAATATGGATAAACACTGGCAAACTAAGACTACTACTAAAACACAACAAATGAAAACAAACTTAAAACCCCTTGATGAAAAAAATAAATAACAGCAGAAAAAGACACAAATGACAAAACTCAAAGCGACTGTTAAGCAGTAAATTGAAATACAAAAAGGAAAAACATAACAAAACTCAAAGCGTCTAAATAAGGCGAGCAAACAACAAAGGAAAAAAAGGCAAAGAGCTACCCGCCATTTCTAATGGGTTTGGGGTGGGACAGAATTGTTGGCACTGCATAAAATTCAGCTGCATGCTTTGCTCGCTGTACAATGAAAGGGATTACCAATGTGATAGCAAACATAAGCTATGTTTACTTATTCTCAGCACTGATTGGTTAAAATTGGGCACACCCACTTACTGCAAATGAGCAACTCCCCCAGATCAAAACCTGGTTAAAAATTGTATTTTAGTATGACGTGATGTTTTGTCTTAGTGTGTCATTCAAACCGTCCCATTCGTAGTAAGTCAATCATTATACTAATTCAGTCATATCTGTCATACGTCAGCATGGTAGGTAAATATCTGGTTTGAAACACAGAAATTCTGGCAAAGATGTATTTATTTGGTTCATATTTGCACGAACTTCGAACAAGTCTACAAATTGCTGACGTCATTGAACAGAATATTAGATACACAAGAAACTCACAAGAGGCTACAACTGTAAAAAGTGTATGTAAATTTAGGTAGCTATGAGCAAACTCGTTTTGTGTTTTCACATTTATGACTTGCACGTTTTGCATTAGAGCGGCATTCCCATGTTTTAGAATATGTGGAAAACAACTCGTTTAAACGTGTAAGGATAATGGAATTTTAAAACAGTTCATGTGAAATTTTATCTAAAAAAATCCTGAAATTGAATTCAGAGACGCAACACTTGCAAAAAGTTTAATTTAGTGTTAGACACCACGACTTTCAGTGCTCTAATATTTTCATATGTATTGCCATAACAACTGATTCATCATTTCTCACGGTGATCAAACTAATGTAATACTATGTGGGAATACATCTTTATCATGTTTAATACACATAATTTGGACAGAAATACCAGTTTAACACACATTCACCTGAAAAGTTAAAAAAAATGTACGTGACCAGTCACAATGACATTTGACATTAATAATTAGTTTATGTACAATAATGAAGTTATATTTCCATGGTAACGCGAAACAGCATTGTGCTATGTGTTACATTATTGAACATGTTATTGTCAAAACAGTTCTATAAAACAAGACATGTTGAGGGTTTCAAGTGCTAGTGATATTTTGTGTGATTACGTCAAAAACGCAAGTACGGCTTAATTATATTTCTTCATTAATAACTCGACTTATAAGTGAAATATAAATACGTAGTGACTGTAACGTACAAGGTATTAAATAAACATAATTGTGCCGTACTTGAGTAGTTAAGGTCGTATTATAGGGACGACCATGAGGGCGCTGTTCATACTCGGATGCGATGACGTCATACGGGGAGGGATGACGTCACAACGGGAGGCCGTGCATAGCTTAGCATAAATAATGACGTCACAATGGGAATTCGTGCATAAATTAGCATAAATGAGCGTCCATGGCCGTAAAGGGGATAATTTGAATGAGGATGACGTCACAATGGGATATTTTAATACATTTGCATAAATTACCATCAATTTTTTGTAATTATTTTGTTTAATTATTTTTAATTATTTTTAATTATTTTTAATTGTTTTTTTAATTGGACAGGCGTGGACGAAAGATTTTTCATGAGGATGACGTCACAATGGGATATTGTGAATACATTTGCATACATAAAATTGATGTGAATACGAGGTCGTGTCGAGGTCATCGTGAATACATTTGCATAAATTACCATCATTTTTTTTAATTATTTTTTAATTATTTTTAATTATTTTTAATTATTTTTTAATTGGACAGGCGTGGACGAAAGATTTTTCAGAATGTTTCGTAGAGGGCGCTCACACACACGCACACACACGCTAATAAATACACATCATTTTGAAAACTAACAGAGTTTATTACACAAAGAAGGGAAATCTACTAATGAGTAAATAATCAAAAAGAATGGATTAAAAACTGAGTAATTGAAATTGAGTATATAGAAAGTATACATTTTTTTTTTGTTTTTTTTTTTTTTTTTTTTTTTTTTTGTTTAATAAATAATCAAAAAGAATGGATTAAAAACTGAGTAATATAAGAATAAAAAATGACATTTTGAGTATATAGAAAGTATACAATTTGTTTTTGTTTTGTTTTGTTTCTTTTTAAGTAAATAAACAAAAAGAATGGATTAAAAACAGTAATATAAGAAATATTCGATTATAATAAAAACAAGAGAAAAACGAAAAACATCGAAAAGTCAATACACACTTTTTTCTAATCAGAATCGCTCATCTGTGATAAAAAGAAAAAAAATAATATGAAATCGATATATATACATGTGAAATTTCAAAAGCATAAGTCATCTAGTAAAACTGCGTGGGAAAAAATATTTGTCATAAATAGGGAGGTTGAGTCCGGGCACGTTTTCGATATATCTGTTCACATAAAGGTCATTCAAATGTCTATCACGCGTAAAAGAGTCGGCTACGGAGTTCACAGGTTTCCCCTCGTCATCTGCGCAACAAATAGGGTTAGGGATCAGTAGAAAACTCACCGAGTGTCTTTCACTGTACTACGGAGAATGATTGACATTCTTATTATTCTATATATGTTGTTGTATAATGTCAAGGAGTTGGGAATCCATTTCACGAGTTGATAGCGTAATTTCACAGGAATCTAAACACAGTTCAGGGTTAGATTTATACCTTTGAAACAGAATACGTGTATAACGCTTGGAAAATTTTCCAACCAAATCTGGGTAAATGCGTTGAAATGCGTCATAACACATGGAAATTTTAACAATATCAATCTCAGATAAAGCTTGGTCAATAAAAAACCAGATTTCATCGATCCGGCTATTTTTATCGACGAATCCATAGGATAGACACCAATGTTGACGTTGTGACGGGTGCTCTATTTCACATCCGAGACAATTAGTTTGGATGATGCAACGTACGTGTCTACAAATGAATTCAGCGATGAGTTTTTTGGAAACAAGTTTATCCAGTGGTTTCCTCAGACTGCTGGCTGTGAAAAACAAAACAAAAAACAAACTGTAAATGACTATTTCTCTGATTTACCATTTCAGGCATATTCAGTGGGTTTTAAATTCACGGTTTTATCGTTTTAATACATAAAATGTTCTATGCATTAGAAGTCGGGAAATGAGCAACGAATATTTGGATTTTTAAATGAAAACTAACATACCTGATAGCCCGGTTGATTTGAGGGATAATATCATTCAATATTCTGAACTGGTTCGCCCGTAAGGATACACCACGTTTTGTTGGGTGACCATTATAGTGCTCGCGAATGTGAACATAAGTTTGTCCGCGAAAAGTATTCACTGTGACAAACAATTGCTTGACTGGGCAAAGCAAATATGTAAAAATGTCGGTCTCACCTCTCGATGGAGCTGGCGACTGACGCATTGTGCCACTTATAGCTAGTGCATTTGTGACTTTGCGTCGTTTAATACGGCGAGTTGAATTTTCAGAAACATCGGGCTGTGTTGTAACTGGAGTGGACATTCCAGGAGTGGACATTCCAGGAGTCGCGTCCTGTAGGAGACTGCCTGAGAATTCATTGAGGTAGGTGCTGAGCTGGTTCGAAGCCATGTTGCGAGTACGCTCGTCAGTGATAAAATGATTCGCAATACTATCGCCGCGTGTTAAAAAAATTCCCCTTTCTGTTACCCCGAATGTTTACATCATGTCAGCATTTTTCCCAACCAAGTCAAATATATTTATAGATTCATCACACACTCACACACATGTTTATGGTAAAATAAACAGGTTTCTTCCGTTCAAAAACAATTCATGAATCCAGGGGGGAAATCAAAGTCGAGTTCGCTATAGTGTTGAGCGATGAGTGTCAGACCTATGTCGTCATAATCCATTTTTATCACACAAACCACGGTTACTAGTTTGTAACTGTGCACAAACTGACCACACAGACACAAAGATGTTTATAGTAAAATAAACAAATTCACATCTGTTCCTGAATCCAGGGGGTGGGGGTTTATGAATGTCTGTTATCTAGGGCATTTCAGGGTGTCAGATCTGATATCAAAACACAAATCGTTGGAGTGTATTATCCCAGTGACTTCATAGCTTAGCCAGTATTTCCAATCGAGCCACACTCATTACACGGAATGAAATGGCGTCCACAGATAATATAAGGTAGGGAATTCATTGTTTACTTTTTGTTTCATGTTGTAAACACTACCTAATAATTCGGGATATGTGAGTTTTTGTTTTTGAAAAAACTGTCAGTTGAAACCAGGGGAAAGCTTCTACCATGAGTCTTTACGTCTTTAAAGAATACTTATCTTTTTATGCTATGAGAGACATTGTTATAAATTGGCACAGAAAATAGAAAGTCTGAGTAGGTAGAAAATGTATAATTAATGAAGACTTGTTTACTAAAAACGAAAACTACAATATTTTCAAATGATGTCATACCGCGGTCATTCGCAAAGAATGCCTCGACACAGCGAATCAAGACTTGCTTGGACTCATTCATCGAGCATACCCCTCAGCTTTAAAACAATGATTATGTGCGGTATTTTCCCAATTAGTTAGGGTGTCTTTTCACTAGACTTGACCTTTTATTTTGTCATGAAGGTCAACATAATGTATAGCGTTACCCGCCAACATGTTTGAACATAGCAACGTTATTTTCCAACCTTAGCTCGTTCAAAATCTTTTGTTTTTTAATCGGAGCATGAATGCACGCCCTCTATATCTGAGTAAGTTTTTTTTTTGAACTGACCACAAAGTTGTAGCTGATTCAAAACTCTTGTCATTTTCAGACAAACAGAAGAAAGCGACAATTCAGATGAAGGGTGATTTATTTATTTATTTATTTATTTATTTATTTATTTATTTATTTATTTATTTATTTATTTATTTATTTCAAATTTTACCTGAGGAAAAAATAAAACAGGATAAAACATGTTTTTTAACTTTTTGAATTTACAGGGAAAGCAATTCACAGCTTAAAACTTTGTCAGACCTAGAACATGAATATGGTTTTATAAGCAGGTGTGTATTCGATATTATACAAATAACTCGTTCGATATGCGTGTGAAGATTTAGTAAACAATATGAATAATAACAATAATATAACTCTTATTTTTTCAGTGAAGACGACGCATCTGAGAAATCACCTACGAAAGATAGTGTTTCGTAAGTTCTTTATTTATTTATTTATTTATTTATTTATTTATTTATTTATTTATTTATTTATTTATTTATATATTTATTTATTTATTTATTTATTTATTTATTTATTTATTTATTTATTTATTTATTTATTTATTTATTTATTTATTTATTTATTTATTTATTTATTTATTTATTTATTTATTTATTTATTTATTTATTTATTTATTTATTTATTTATTTATTTATTTATTTATTTATTTATTTATTTATTTATTTATTTATTTATTTATTTATTTATTTATTTATTTATTTATTTATTTATTTATTTATTTATTTATTTATTTATTTATTTATTTATTTATTTATTTATTTATTTATTTATTTATTTATTTATTTATTTATTTATTTATTTATTTATTTATTTATACATAGTTCATGGTCTCCAGCCAGCAGTATAGATACTCCAGATTTCAATCAGAAGTTGAAATGTCTTATTAAATCTGGTTCCTGCTCACATGTAACGTAAGTATACAAAAAACAAAAACAAAAAAACAAAAAACATGTGAGGTAAGTTGAAATTTGTTTTTTCGTCTTTAATCTTTGTTGTTGTTGTTGTTTTTATAGTTCTACAAGTACTGGATTTGCAACACCCAAGTCCGCTAAGAAAAATTTGTACTCTATATATGGAGAAACGAACACGTCTTCCCACCCTCCGAGTCCAATAGGGCCTGTTAACCATCCATCTACCTCGGGATATCAACGTGGGGGTCGTAAAGACCATGTAAGATATGTTTATTTATTTATTTATTTGTTTATTTATATATTTGTTTGTTTGTTTGTTTGTTTGTTTATTTGATTATTTATTCATATATTTGTGTATTTATTTATTTAATTTGAAATTTTATTACAGTGATACTGACACAGATGATAGTGACGAGAATATCACCGACAAGATTAATTTCAATCTTGTCAGTAAGAGAAAACGTTTTGTCAAAAAGTTTAAGGTGAGTGGAACGGACTGGGTCGTAAAAGTTTCGCATCCAAATGCCAATACGTTTGATGAAGTGCATAGCGTATTACACGCTACTTTTCATCAACTGCTCGAGCTGGTCACCTCTGACCTTGACGGACGTGACCAAATTCGCATTTCCATAAACGTACCCAACTTGAACAACGAAATTTGGTTACCATTTATACCGGTTGAGGACATGAATGTTGACAAGGTGATGTCAAAAGTGGAGAGGATTCTACAATCTTACCAAGATATATCCCTTGAGGAAAACATCACCATCAGGACAGTATCTGTTGAAATGCCTCTTGGTGCCGGCAAAACACGCGGGAGGAAGCGACAGTTTGATACAAAGATCGCAGACAGGTTGAGAAATTCCAAATCTGTCATTGAAATTGTTTCCGATGACCAGATGTGTTGCGCCAGAGCGATCGTGGTCGCCATGGCACACGCCACAAAAGAGGAAAATCCACCATCGGTGTGGGATTCTATAAAGAGGAAAAAAACGGCAAACTACTCTATGCAAACCGTCCGAGCTAGAGAACTTTTACGGAAGACCAGAGTCGAACAGGGACCATGTGGCATCGAGGAGATTAAAAAATTCCAGAGCGTGTTACCCGATTTCAGAATACACGTATTGTCGCACGATCATTTTGACTCCATCATCTTTGTGGGCGATGCCGCAGAAGATTCCAAAGACATATATCTGTTTCTGAAAGATAAACACTACAACGTCATCACAAAAATGACTGGTTTTCTGGGAAAGGACTACTATTGCACTAGGTGTGACAAGTCTTATTCCAACCGTTACGATCACGTGTGTCCGACGGGATGTTTGAGTTGTGGAAATCAACTGGACTGCGTGGTTACACGATGGCAAAAATGCGGAAATTGTCACAGATTTTTCAAGAACGAAGAATGTTTCGAAAGGCATCAAAAGTCAGTTAATGGGAAAAAAACTCTTTGCCAGTCAGTTCAACGTTGCGAAAAATGTCACAAACTCCTCAAATATCGTGAAGGGTCTCACAAATGTAACGAAGTTTACTGCAAAACCTGCAAGTCTTTTCAGACGTACGACCACCTGTGTTACATTCAACCACTCACCGATAGAAAAAAGAACCAAGAATCTGACGATTCGATGGAAGAATTGGAGGAGGATAACTCTGACAGCCATGGTAACTACGTCTTTTACGATTTTGAATGCACGACCGACGAACATTGCACTCATATTCCAGATCTGTGCGTAGCGCGAATTCCACCGAATACGGAGAAAGTGTTCAATGGTTCACGTACCTTGGAAGATTTCTGCGAGTGGGCATTAGAAAAAGAGCATAATGGGATGATTTTCATCGCGCATAATTCAAAGGGGTATGATGGAATTATGATTCTGAAATACTGTCACGATCACAAGATACTACCCGAAGTCATCATGAATGGTTCGAATGTCATGCAACTATACATCCGTCGTGCAGATATCAAATTCATTGATAGCTTGAATTTCCTGCCCATGGCTCTATCTAAACTTCCTAAGACCTTCGGCATAGACGAGTTACACAAGGGTTTTTTTCCTCACCTGTTTCCGAGATCCACTGGAGACAATTACAGAGGACCGATACCCGGGGCTCGTTATTTTGACCCAGATGGTATGAAGGAGGTGGCTAGAAAGACATTCTACACATGGTACAATGGAGAAGTAGAAAAGAATTCCGTTTATGATTTACGTAAAGAACTGCTCGGAGCGACGTGCGCATACTCGAGGAGTGTTGTTTGGCATTTAGATCGATGATGATGGATCTCACCAAAGTTGACCCCTTCAGCCGTTGCATCACGATCGCTTCCGTGTGCAACGTCATATTTCGAAAGCATTTCCTGACTCCTGACACAATCGGGGTTGTGCCTGAGAAAGGGTACCTCAGCGCCCAGAATCAATCTGCAGATGCTATAAGATGGATGGAATACGAGGCACACGTCAATAACACGCATATTCAACATGTTCGTAATTCCAGAAGGGAGATGAAAATTGGACCTTATTACGTAGACGGATATGATGCTTCTACCGAAACCTTGTATGAGTACTACGGTTGTTACTTCCACGGTTGTCCAAAGTGTTTTCCCAGAAGGAATGAGACGAATCGCAAGAATGAACTCAGTATGACATCCCTCTACGAAAGACTACTGGCGAGGGAAGAGTGGTTGAAATCGAAAGGATACTCGCTAGTCACCATGTGGGAATGCGATTTCAAAAACCTGATGAAGAACAATCACAAAGTCGAGAGGTTTGTCGGAAGCTTAGATATCTCAAATCCTATCAGAGGTAGGGAGGCTTTTCTCGGGGGTCGTACCAACGCCCTGAGTCTGTATTACGAGGTCAAGGAAGGCGAAAAGATAGAATATGTTGATTTTTGCAGCCTCTACCCGTACATCAATAAGACTTCGCGATATCCAGTTGGCCACCCGACAGTCGTAACTAAAGACTTTATCGCCAAACCCACAGACTATTTCGGTATTATCAAGTGCGACGTTTTACCTCCGAGGAGATTGTATATACCAGTTCTACCTTTCAGGGTGAACAACAAACTGATGTTCCCACTCTGTTCCAAATGCGCGGAAACCATGAATCAAGACGAATGTCACCATGGTGTCAATGAACGTCAGCTGACGGGTGTTTGGTGCACTCCAGAATTGGAAAAGGCTGAAGAAGTAGGGTATCGCATCACCAAGGTATACGAAGTTTGGCATTATGATGAGTCGGCAACATACAACCCTGAAACTGGAGAAGGAGGGCTGTTCACCGATTACATCAACATGTTTCTGAAAATTAAACAAGAGTCTTCCGGTTTTCCAGAGTGGTGTCGCACCGAGGAAGACCGAACCATGTACATCCAAAGGTACCGCGAAAGAGAAGGTATCGTCTTGGACAGAAGCAAGATAACCACCAATCCAGGTCTCAGAGCTCTCGCCAAGCTAAATCTCAACTCGTTCTGGGGAAAGCTGGGACAGAGATCAAACTTTGGACAGAGCACGTATGTAGAAACGCCTGCCAAACTGTTGGAAATGTTGATGGATAATACAAAGGACGTCACAGATCTTTCTTTTGTCTCTGACGAAATGGTTCTTGTCCAGCACTGCGATAAAGAAGACAACATTACCGAAGCACCCAATACGAACGTTGTACTGGCTGCCATGACGACAAGCTATGCCCGACTTAAACTCTACAGTGTTCTGGAGAAATTAGGTAGTAGAGTCTTGTACTTTGACACAGATTCCATCATTTACATCCAACGAGCTGGAGAATGGGATCCACCGACAGGTGATTATCTCGGAGATTTGACGAGAGAAATAACTCCGACGGATAATTACATCACACATTTCGTATCGGGAGGACCGAAGAATTACGCGTACCGACTACACAAACCGGACAAAAGTGGGAACCAAACGGTGTGTAAAGTGAGAGGGTTCACCCTCAATTACAGAAATCAACTGGAAATTAATTTTGACTCCATGAATCGACTTGTTCGGAGAACAAGCGGTCCTCTACACGTCAAAGACCCTCGAAAAATAACGCGCAAGGGAGATAGAATATTCAATAGAGAAGAAGTTAAAACATACAGTTTAGTGTATGACAAACGGGTGATACAAGATGATTACTGTACCCTCCCATACGGCTTCTAAAAACAAAAAATATATAAATAGAAGCTAGATCGTCGGTTACCCATCATTCATCCATTTGAACCTTGAACAATCACATTGGCATGGGCTCTACCAAATCGGACTTGGTTCTATCACTCGTCTATTCTGGCTTATGTACACTACCTTATTTTGTTTTAAACTGGATGTTGAAAAAGTACATTGAAGAACGTAAAAGGAGACGCGATAACCAGCGAGGTCCTATGATATCGTCATGGATGCAAGATTGAAACACCCATTTACCTCTCTCGTGTGCGGTCCCACGCAGTCTGGGAAGACGTTTTTAGTCAAACTGATATTAGAACAATGTGACAGCGTCATATCTCCACCACCAGATGTTATCTATTGGTGCTACGGCGAGTTTCAGCCAGCCTATTTGGAAATGATGAAGACAGTGCCTCAAATTCGCTTTATCGAAGGGATACCTCCAGATATTGGTAGAATAATCGACCCGGCTAAAAGAAACTTGTTGGTGATAGATGATCTGATGACAGAAACGGGTAACGATAAACAAATCGCCCAGTTCTTCACGAAGGGATCTCACCATCGAAATTTATCCGTGATACTGATTTTGCAAAATCTCTTTCATCAGGGCAGACAATCGAGAACCATCAGTCTCAACACGCACTACATTTTCCTGTTTAAAAATCCAAGGGACGCATCATAAGTCAACGTTCTGGCAAAGCAAATGTACCCCGGAAACATTAAGTTTCTTCAGGAGGCATTCACCGATGCCATCCAAGAACCTCACGGTTACCTCCTCGTGGATCTGATGCCAGACACCCCTGAGGAAATACGCATTCGAACGAACATACTTTCATCTCAAGTACCGATAGTGTATGTGAGAAAGGTATAAAAAAAAGACAGTCTTTCATCGTCAGTCATTTCACCATGTCATCCCGCATGCGAAAGAACGCTGATTTTCTCTCTGTATTGCACAAGGCCAACTCGAAACAACAAAAGGGGATAATTGATGGAGCCTCTAGTGACTTGATACAGTGTCTGTGTGAATGCTCGCTCAATGTGTTGAAAGGGAACGTCCAGCTATCACCTAGTCAGAAAAGAAAATTGGCGTTGTACGTGAAACATCTCCGAGCACTGTCCAATAAGAAAACTCCAGTCAAGAAAAAGAAAAAAATTCTGGTTCAGAAAGGAGGTTTCCTGGCCGCCTTGATTTCTCCCTTAATTTCGAGCATACTCCCTCCCCTACTAGGTCTTAAATAGATGGAATCCGTGAAGAAGATGGCTTTAGTCCCTGCTGAGCTATTATCTACCATCCAAAGCCAGAATGCTCAAATGACGAGACCTGTGGTGAAATCATTGACTTCGCTGGATAGAGACATGAACGACATAACGCAAATGGAAGAGTTGCCTGAAGATGAAAAAGTCAAACTGTACCAACAGGTTCTACGCAAGTACTTGTTGTTGCGGGAGAAGAAAAACGAACCGATTCCAATCTCCGTTACGCAGCAATTACCCAACACTGATGCTGTAGCCGATCAGGAATCTCAACCCGACAAAGATGGTGTGCCAGATCAAATTACATCCGAAGTCTTACAAAGTGTTCCCAAGAGCATGCAGAGAAAAGCGAAGCTTCTACTACAGAAAGTTAAACAGAACCAACGGGTCGACTGGGGTGAAAATGGTGAATTAATCATTGATGGACAATCCGTGCCAGGCACGCACATCATCGATTTAGTCAATGATTTCTTGCGTAAAAGGAAGAATTTCACCCCCACAGGTTGGAGAGAATTTGCCGAAGTTATGAAAATGTCAAATGTACCTCAAGACCTTGTTGGCAATACAGATCGGTGGTCTTACATGCATACCAACACACTCAAGGGGAGAGTTCCGAAGAGACGTGGACCCCATGTGGTTTCCACTCCCATTCATCCTCGACACACGTGGGTGACGTATTAAATAGAACCTCGTCGCAACCACTAGATCTCACTTTGGTTCAGTCGGTCGTGATGGATCCACGCTGTCCTGCTTTGCTTTCGTTTATCGAACGTATCCACTGCCTCTGCGCGTGTGAAATAACCACACCCGTAAACAATGACGAAGAAGATGGACACCGTCCTAGACGAACTGTTTTACGATGTCCAAAGTCCTGGAAGTTACGGGGGTTTGAATTCCCTTTATGCTGCCGTAAAAAAAACAAAGAGAGGAAAAAAGATAACCAAGTCGGACGTGAAGAAGTGGTTGAGTAAACAGGATACATATACTCTGCACAAACCTTCTAGACGGTCCTTTAAAAGAAGGAGGGTGGTGGTTTTCCAAGTGGACGAGCAGTGGGAGGCTGATCTATGCGATCTCTCCTCGATATCCAGATACAACAGTGGATACAAGTTCTTATTGACGTGTATCGATGTTTTTTCAAAATATGCTTTCGTCGTACCTCTGAAAGACAAGAGAGGGGCGAGTTTGGTCGAGGCATTTCGGAAAATACTCGGGAAGGGGCGTCGCCCTGACGTTTTGCACACGGACAGAGGAACTGAATTCACCAACAGACTTTTTCAGAACTACCTCAAGAGCGAAGACATTAAGTTCTTTACTACAGGCAATGAGACTAAAGCCAGCATTGTGGAGAGATACAACAGAACCATCAAGGGAAAAATGTTCAGATATTTCACGAAGAACAACACGTTGACTTATCTACCTGTATTAGACGACATGGTACGTTCTTACAACAATACCCATCACAGAAGTATAAATACCAAACCCTCACTCGTTACCTACGCGAACCAGAAAAAGGTCAGAGACATATTGTACGGTGATCTAAACACAGAGAAAAATGGGTTGAAGAAGAGGAAGATTTATAAACTCGGTGACAGAGTCAGAATCAGTAAAACCAAACACGTTTTCAAAAAAGGTTACTTACCCAATTGGACCGAAGAGGTATTCACGATTGTTGGACGTCTCAACACACAACCACCTGTTTACAAAATTTCAGATTACAACGGCGAAATGTTGGAAGGTACTTTCTACGAAGAAGAACTTCAGAAAATAGTAAAAGACGACGATGCATTGTACATTGTGGAGAATGTGCTGCGCAAGAGAAAACGTAAAGGTCACGTGGAATATTTCGTTAAGTGGCGTGGGTATGATGATTCGTTTAATTCTTGGATCAGGGACTTGCAACGTTTATAAATACCATTCACACACACGATGACCCGATTCATTTCAAAAGATCATCATGTCTGGAAAGGATTTCTTTTTGACGCTCCCTAGTAATGCCTCGCTCGATGTGTTCCCGAACAACACATTGACAAAATACACTGTCAAACTACCGAGAACGCTTTCGCTAGATGGCGATTGGGAAGTAGCATTGGCCGACATCCACTACCCAAATTCGTGGTACAACGTCGTACATGACGAAAATAGGATCTTTTACGATGCCTCACCCAATATGAGAGATCACGGAGAACTGAAATTGAATCCGGGCTACTACAACTCGATCGAAATGATTTTAGATGCGATTCGAGAAAAAGGTCTACCAGATGAAATACTGATGACATATAATTCGAGGTCAAGGAGAGTGACCGTGGCAGTTGAAGAAGGAGCTCGTGTAATCTTGATGGGTGGATTGGCTGAACTGTTAGGATTTCCCTCAAATACAACAATTACAAACGAAAGACGCACTAGTCCCTACCTTGCCGACATTAGAAGTTTGTATTCCCTCTACGTGTATTGCAATATAGTCGAACACCAAATGGTCGGTGACGTTTCCGTACCTCTCTTGAGAATAGTCAACATTGAAGGAACCCACGGTGATAGCGTCAATCACACTTACAACAAACCTTACTTCCTGCCGATTCGAACGTCAACATTTGAGACTGTGGAGATTGATATAAGGTCTGATACGGGGGAGAAGGTGCCATTTCAACGCGGACGAGTGATCGTGACGCTGAGTTTTCGCAAAGCTCGTCCTTCGCTAGTGTGAAGAAAAAATGAACAGACATCGACCTTACACTCCTCACGTGGGGGTTTATAGAAATTACTACATGAATCAGATTGGACGAGGATCTGTATTTTCTGGCGCGAGACTGCAACGCGGATATGGAATCGGAAGTATGTTTTCTGGATTGGCGAGATCGGCCGCACCTCTGTTAACACAAGGTCTGAAAGCAGTGGCAAAACCAGCGCTCGATGCCGGTTTGGGTATTCTAGGTGATGTTGTACAAGGGAAAAACTTTAAAAAAGCGGCTTCGAGTAGAGCAAAGACTGCGGGTCGTCAAATTACTTCTTCGGTATTGAGCAATTTATTTGGAAGACCCTCTCAAACGGGGCGAGGATGCACCATCAAAAGAAAGAAGACAACAACGAGACGTGTCATTTCTTCCAAGGCTAAGAAGAGGAGAAGATCTCCGGATATATTCGACTGAACATCATGGCTTTTGTACACGAACACTCCTGTGAATGCGCAAAGACGGAACTCGATCTCTTTACTATTCCTCCGACACAGACAAGTATCGAAAAAGGAAGTTACGAAGAGGTAAACCCACTCACGAATATAGCCGATGGTCCGATCGAATTTGTAATACCTTCGGCCGGAAGTGACTACATCGATATTGGTTCTATGCTTTTGCACATCAAGGCTAAAATCACGAATGCAAATGGAAGTAATTTGGCTGCGGACGCCACTGTAGGGCCTGCAAACTTGTGGTTGCATTCCCTCTTCAATCAAATCGACGTGTACCTAAATGGAAAGCAGATTTCGGATGCATCTCCCACCTATTCTTACAGAGCCATGATCGAAACGCTATTGAATTATGGAGGCGATGCCAAATCAACACAGATTGGTGCTGCGATATTTGAGAAGGACATCGCTGGAAAAATGAATGTTGCAAACCCAAGGGCTGATGATGGTGACGCTAACATGGGACTCAAACGTCGATACGCATATACATCACTCAGTAAGACGGTCTACATGATCGGACGAATACACGGGGACATATTTTTTCAACCAAAGTATTTACTCAATGGGGTGGAAGTTAGACTGAAATTACATCGAAGTAAAAATCAGTTCTGCTTGATCAGTTCAACCGAAAATCCAGCATTCAAAGTAGTCATCACCGATGCTACCCTCCTAGTGAGAAAAGTCAAGTTGAGCCCCAGCGTACAACTGGGACACGTTGAAGCGTTGAAACAGGGTACTGCAAAATACCCCATCGATCGATGTGTTATGAAAATCACTTCCATCCCGGCTGGTACAATGTCATTAAACAAAGATTTGATCTTCCTCGGTCAGCTGCCCAAAAGGATCATCCTGTGTCTGGTTTCTAATACGTCTTTCAACGGATCCTACGAAACAAATCCATTCAACTTCCAGAATTACGGTATCACATCACTGGTTCTCAATGTTAGAGGCGAGCAAGTTCCCGCAAAGCCATTGAAGACAGACTTCACGGCAGCTGGTGGCAGAAGTTGCATCATGGCTTATTACACTCTATTTACCGGTACAAATAAAATGGGTCAAGACCAAGGCAACGGCATCACTCGAGACGAATATCCCGAAGGGTACACAATCTTCGCATTTGACCTCACTCCCGACGAATCGGCCAGCGATTATCACCTCAATTTGATACAAGAAGGAAAGATTGGTCTTGAGATTCAGTTCAGACAAGCATTGACTGAGACTGTGTCCGTTTTGATTTATGCTGAATACGATAACGTTATCGAGATTGACAGAGACAGAAATGTATTGACTGATTTCTAGCTGCGATGGACACGAATCAACTGAATCGTATTCTGTCGACTAATCCGTACACTAGAAACGTGTTCTTTGGCGTTTATGCTAGAGATCAACTGCCTAAGGCTAAAGTGTTGGAGTATCCCGCAGCGTTCGTATCAAACACCGATGATAGTAGCGGAGGTGGACACATTGGGTGGCTTTTTATCTGAAGGATCCCTACCGTGGAGAATATTTTGACTCGTATGGTAGTCAACCCTACTACGTGGAATTTAAGAGATTTCTCGATAAAAACGTTTGTACATGGGTCTACAATCATCAAATACTACAAGCTCCGTTCTCTACAGTGTGTGGTCAATACGTCCTGTATTACTTGCTGCGCAGATGTCGAGGGGAACCTATGAAGTCCGTAGCCGACTCTTTTACGCATGATAGACATTTGAATGACCTTTATGTGAACAGATATATCGAAAACGTGACCGGACTCAACCTCCCTATTTATGACAAATATTTTTTCCCACGCAGTTTTACTAGATGACTTATGCTTTTGAAATTTCACATGTATATATATATATATATATCGATTTCATATTATTTCTCTTTTTTTCTTTTTATCACAGATGAGCGATTCTGATTAGAAAAGTGTATTGACTTTTCGGTGTTACTCGTGTTTTCTTGTTTTTATCATAATCGAATACTTATCCGCATTTGAAAATGTATACTTTATATACTCAAAATGTCATTTTTTATTCTTATATTACTCAGTTTTTTAATCCATTCTTTTTGTTTATTTACTTAAACAAGAAACAAAACAAAATAAAAACAAATTGTATACTTTCTATATACTCAAAATGTCATTTTTTATTCTTATATTACTCAGTTTTTAATCCATTCTTTTTGATTATTTACTTAAACAAAAAAAAAACAAAAAACAAAAACAAAACAAAAACAAAATGTATACTTTCTATATACTCAATTTCAATTACTCAGTTTTTAATCCATTCTTTTTGATTATTTACTCATTAGTAGATTTCCCTTCTTTGTGTAATAAACTCTGTTAGTTTTCAAAATGATGTGTATTTATTAGCGTGTGTGTGCGTGTGTGTGAGCGCCCTCTACGAAACATTCTGAAAAATCTTTCGTCCACGCCTGTCCAATTAAAAAATAATTAAAAATAATTAAAAATAATTAAAAAATAATTAAAAAAATGATGGTAATTTATGCAAATGTATTCACGATGACCTCGACACGACCTCGTATTCACATCAATTTTATGTATGCAAATGTATTCACAATATCCCATTGTGACGTCATCCTCATGAAAAATCTTTCGTCCACGCCTGTCCAATTAAAAAAACAATTAAAAATAATTAAAAATAATTAAAAATAATTAAACAAAATAATTACAAAAAATTGATGGTAATTTATGCAAATGTATTAAAATATCCCATTGTGACGTCATCCTCATTCAAATTATCCCCTTTACGGCCATGGACGCTCATTTATGCTAATTTATGCACGAATTCCCATTGTGACGTCATTATTTATGCTAAGCTATGCACGGCCTCCCATTGTGACGTCATCCCTCCCCGTATGACGTCATCGCATCCGAGTATGAACAGCGCCCTCATGGTCGTCCCTATAATACGACCTTAACTACTCAAGTACGGCACAATTATGTTTATTTAATACCTTGTACGTTACAGTCACTACGTATTTATATTTCACTTATAAGTCGAGTTATTAATGAAGAAATATAATTAAGCCGTACTTGCGTTTTTGACGTAATCACACAAAATATCACTAGCACTTGAAACCCTCAACATGTCTTGTTTTATAGAACTGTTTTGACAATAACATGTTCAATAATGTAACACATAGCACAATGCTGTTTCGCGTTACCATGGAAATATAACTTCATTATTGTACATAAACTAATTATTAATGTCAAATGTCATTGTGACTGGTCACGTACATTTTTTTTAACTTTTCAGGTGAATGTGTGTTAAACTGGTATTTCTGTCCAAATTATGTGTATTAAACATGATAAAGATGTATTCCCACATAGTATTACATTAGTTTGATCACCGTGAGAAATGATGAATCAGTTGTTATGGCAATACATATGAAAATATTAGAGCACTGAAAGTCAGGTGTCTAACACTAAATTAAACTTTTTGCAAGTGTTGCGTCTCTGAATTCAATTTCAGGATTTTTTTAGATAAAATTTCACATGAACTGTTTTAAAATTCCATTATCCTTACACGTTTAAACGAGTTGTTTTCCACATATTCTAAAACATGGGAATGCCGCTCTAATGCAAAACGTGCAAGTCATAAATGTGAAAACACAAAACGAGTTTGCTCATAGCTACCTAAATTTACATTACACTTTTTACAGTTGTAGCCTCTTGTGAGTTTCTTGTGTATCTAATATTCTGTTCAATGACGTCAGCAATTTGTAGACTTGTTCGAAGTTCGTGCAAATATGAACCAAATAAATACATCTTTGCCAGAATTTCTGTGTTTCAAACCAGATATTTACCTACCATGCTGACGTATGACAGATATGACTGAATTAGTATAATGATTGACTTACTACGAATGGGACGGTTTGAATGACACACTAAGACAAAACATCACGTCATACTAAAATACTATTTTTAACCAGGTTTTGATCTGGGGGAGTTGCTCATTTGCAGTAAGTGGGTGTGCCCAATTTTAACCAATCAGTGCTGAGAATAAGTAAACATAGCTTATGTTTGCTATCACATTGGTAATCCCTTTCATTGTACAGCGAGCAAAGCATGCAGCTGAATTTTATGCAGTGCCAACAATTCTGTCCCACCCCAAACCCATTAGAAATGGCGGGTAGCTCTTTGCCTTTTTTTCCTTTGTTGTTTGCTCGCCTTATTTAGACGCTTTGAGTTTTGTTATGTTTTTCCTTTTTGTATTTCAATTTACTGCTTAACAGTCGCTTTGAGTTTTGTCATTTGTGTCTTTTTCTGCTGTTATTTATTTTTTTCATCAAGGGGTTTTAAGTTTGTTTTCATTTGTTGTGTTTTAGTAGTAGTCTTAGTTTGCCAGTGTTTATCCATATTTCAGCAACCCTTAGATTGCCATGGCAACAGATTAATTCAGCAATGCATTTTTATTGGCCAAACTCCTAGTTTAGTTATTTAGAATAAACCTACCCCTATTGGATCCCAGACACGTGTGCATGTCTTTATTCTCTTTCCTTGTGATATGCAGCCCTGTCGCGACCTAGATTTAACACTCGTTATTTGTGAAGTCAACAATATAATTCTATGCAGGATTATATGAAAAACTCAGGCAGTCAACGAATGGGTTATAATGTACTATACTTAAACAGACCCGATTTGGTGGTAGTCGTCGTGGGTCTCATATAAACAAAGATGGCGACTTTGACTGAGACGCCACCGAGCTCTAATTGGGTATTTTTTAGGTGATTAGAAGGTATTGAAGGAGTCACCGGCGGTAATTAGTGTAAGTCACGACCAGGTCAAACTTCATACTCGTGATTCTCATCAGAATAGCGCATTGAATTGTGGGAAAATCAATGTTTATCAACACAAATGTCTCACATGCTCATCGCCACGACAACCGCTTACATCGTTTTCACAGATTTGTGACTGTTAACCCTTGAAGAATTTAACTTTTAAAATGAGTATCATTATACTCTACGAAATACAAAAAAGGACAGCAAGATACATCCCCAAATTAAGAGTTGGCATAAAGTTGGAGGCAACGGCATTTAAGAGTTTTTTTGTTTCTTATTAAAAAAATAAAACAATCTCGAGTGAACAATAAATTGACATCATGTTGTCGGTACATGAACCCATTTGTGACTGGTAAATACACACACTTGGTCCACGAGAACAACGTGCTAATATTATTATCAGTTAATTATAAAGCCATTGAGGGCATAGTTCATTCGGAGCCACTTAAAGCACGGTAGTCGTCGGTGACTGTGACTATTGCGCAGATCAACGAGTATGAAGTGAGATATTTCCAAGCATTAACAAGTCATTGTCAATGACACGTTCCCGTTCCGTTTATATTTGAGTGACATATACATTCAAAGCAGATCATGACCGAAATGCACCTGCATATGTACAACACATTGTGCTAAATCTGAACAAAATCCATCCATGCATGACTGAGATCCGGTTCTGGAATTGTGAAAATACGTGATTTTGATGCATTTTCGGCCTTAAAATGGCCATCATTCCGCTATTGTTAAGCAGATCATGAAACAAATGCACATATCTATTTGTGACATGATGTACCATGTGTGTGTGAAGTTTGAACTTGATCAATCCAGACATGTCTTGGATACGGATCCAGAACTGAATTCTTGAAAACAAAATGGCCGCCAGTCGGCCATTTCGAACTTGACCCGAAAAAAAAGACGTGCATCAAGGTCCTATTATGTTTAATGTATGTACCAAATTTGAACAAAATCCATCCATGCATAACTGAGATACGGGTCCGGAATGGTGAAAATGTGCGATTTCAATGCATTTTCGGCCTTAAAGCGGCCCCCATTTGGCTATCGTTAATGAGATCATGAAACAAATGCACATACATATTTGTGACATGATGTACCTTGTGTGTGTGAAGTTTGAACTCGATCAATCCAAGCATGTCTCAGATACGGATCCAGAACTGAATTCTTTAAAACAAAATGGCCGCCAGTCGGCCATTTCGAACCCGATCCAAAAAAAAAATTACGTGCATCAAGGTCCTATTATGTTTAATGTATGTACCAAATTTGAACAAAATCCGTCCATGCATAACTGAGATCCGGGTCCGGAATGGTGAAAATGTGCGATTTTGATGCATTTTCGGCCTTAAAATGGCCGCTATTCGGCTATCGTTAATCGGATCATGAAAAAAATGCATGTGCATATGTCCCATATAATGTGTGATGTATGAGTGACGTTTGAACTTAATCGGTCCATGTATGTTCGAGATACAGGTGATCACGGACGGACGCACGGAAGCACACAGGGCAAAACATAAGTCCCCGTTTTCGGACTGCGTCCGAACGGGGACTAATTAGGTAATTTTCATGTGATTGGACGGTATCGAGTCACTGGTGGTAATCAGTGCAAGTCGCGCCCAGATCAAACCTCAGACTTGTGATTTCCATTTGAAGAGCACGTTGGATTATGGGAAAATCTATGTTTATCAACACAAATGTCGCACATGCGCTTCAGGGCTCATACCACTAATTGAATTTCCATAGACGACAATGTTAACATATGACGAGATTGCTATATGAAAATGATGAAGAAAGTTGAAAACATGGCTCAAAAATGGGAAATCAACATGCCAGTAATCAACCATATGAAAAAAACTAACATGTTGCCCAGCTCAAACTCTTGCAAATCTCAGGTAAACAAGACACACCTACTGTATTTAGATTGCACCAAGAAAAATCACTGGAAAAACACCAAGATTAGAACATCCAAATACACACAGAATAAACCCACAGGTACACAGTCGCTAAGTAGTAAACAAAAAAACCCCATATTGGTCTCACCTTTGACCCAGGTGATTACGCCCTCAAACAGGGATCACCTGAGAATTTTTTTTTTTTAAATTCCATTGGTTCTTGCAAGGCATTTACGAGCAGCCATCGGTTGATTAGTGGCAGGAGACCAGCACGACGACTACCGTGCTTTAATCACACAGACCTCCCTGTCTGATTACGAGAATGAAAATTGATGATCAATAGAAACATTGTCTACAATAAATAGTGTGCAATATTCCAATATTCCAATAAAAATACAGAAATAATTGACCATGTTAATACCATCAAAAATCACTTCCTTACCCAATTTAATTTATACTGTACAAATTTAAAACAACAACTTTTAAGAACAAACTATCAATTTATTTAACAGGTAAGCTATTTAGAATAAAAAAAAACAATATATGTGTAAAGAAAAAAAATGTATAAATCTTTTGTGGCGTTGTGGCAAATGAGTGTAGTTAAATTATCCAAAAATGTCTATGCTTGCTTTATTTTCAATCATTGAGATTTAAACAATTTGTATATTGTGAAATGCCACTGTATTCATATATTCCCTATGTATATGAGTTTTATGTCTCCAATGTTTTTGATGTAATCAGTACCAGACGTCATATAAAACATGATAATAACATTCTTGAAAACTTGGCAAAAATATTACAAACTTGTCTATTGAAAACCTAACAAATATAAGAATATATAACAAAATAAAAATGTTCTAAGCATTTTGCAAGGAAAATAGAAAAAATGTCATAATTACATACATACAAACAAGCAGCTTCTCAGTTGAGATACTGCCGCCTTCACTGTTAGCAATGCACATTTCAATCTGCACAAATCTGAGAAAGGTTTACCTGAGGTGTCTATATGTACAGTATCAAAGCAATTGAACATTTTACCAAAAATGACAAAAATATTCATCAAAATTAGAGAATTAAAGATATCACAAAATGAACAAATCTAAGAGAGGTCTGCCCAAGGCACATATACACCAAATATCAAAGCAATAAGGCTTGTTTTTTCAAAAAGTCAAATATAGACAATCACTCATATGATAAGCTCTGCTCAAACAAGTCAACAGCGCAGCTAAAAATTAATGTTCAAGTTCCTCAAATAATAGTACAACTACAGTATTAATCTCATTGTTTCTTACAGAATAAAATAACATGAATTGTATAGAAGTTCCACAAAAATAATATTACAGCAACATATCTAAGCAAAATTTGGCAAGAAAAATACATGCCAATGTGTTCTTCAATTAATACTACATGTACTGTATTAATCTCATTGTCCCTTACAGAAAAAAATAACATGAATTGTATAGAAGTTCCACAAAAATAATATTACAGCAACATATCTAAGCAAAATTTGGCAAGAAAAATACATGCCAATGTGTTCCTCAGTTAATACTACACGTACTGTATTAATCTCATTGTCCCTAATAGGATAAAAGTTCTCAAACAAATAATAAAAGTTCCTAACTGCAGTGAGACAGTTGAAAATATAATTTTTCAGCATCAGCAACCAAAATATTTACTGAAAGTAGAAAATAAAACTTGTTGACATGAATTGAAAAAACAAATCTGTCAGATCCAAGGTTTCTGCATATAAAATTCATTGAAAATACATGTAAATTTATTTCCTGTCAGGTATGCTAATAAATTAGGACTGACCTGCCTGCTTTTAAATTGAAATTACAGGTTGCCATGACACTGATCTAAGGCCACAGCATCATGCAATTACAGAGGTCAAATTAATTTTGTTTTGTTGTAAGTCGACAGCTGGCATTATATTTTACATAAACTGGTTGGATGTAATTATAAACTCACTGGAACAAGAATTAAGTGATGAAGTGTGCTGCTCTAGCTCTCAACCATCCAAACAGATCTTCAGTCCTTGTTTGTTAACAACCATATAAATCAACAACGGATAATTTGGCTTCAGTCACATCTTTGGTTCACTTCCATGAATCTAGAAACTAGAAACAAATATAAAGCAGTGATTAAGGGGGTAATTAAGTAAATCAAATAATCAAAGAAAGCTTAGAAATAACTCCCGTGTGCTGAGAGACACATTAAAAATTAATTCAAAATTACTTGAACTTGAGATATTTAAAAGTTGAAAACTAATTATGCAAATAAGGTAACTAATATGAACAGATTTAAGTGTAAAACTAATAAGATCTGCGTAATGTAATATCTATGTATCAAGTTTCATTGTGAAATGTGATTAGAACCAAAAAATTATGAAATATTATACTAATTAGAGAATTAATATGAACAGATTTTAACCCAAAATTAATCAGGCTGTCTATTGTCCTAGAGCATTAATGTACCAAGTTTTATTCAAATGTGATGATCAGTACTTGAGATATCAGTGTTAATTAATTATGTTAATTAGATGATTAAGAAGCATAAATATTTACCAAAAACTAATATGGTGTATAGTTCTAGGTTCATTGAAATGTGATGATGAGTACTCTTTAAAAGTTTCATTAAAATCCAATGAGTGGTTCTTAAGACATCAGTGCAACAGCCATGGAACAGCAAAAAATTAACTAATTATGCAAGTAAGGTAATTAATATGCACAATTATTTACCCCAAAATTAATCAGGTCTCTGCATGGTCCTAGAAGATCTATATCGCAAGTCTCATTGAAATGTGATGATTGGTAGATATCAGGTGAAAAACTGAAAATTAACTAATTATGCTAATAAGGTAATTAATACGCACAAATATTTACCCAAAAACTAATTAGGTCTCTGCACAGTCCTCAAGTAACTATGTAACAAGTTTCATTGAAATGTGATCATTACAACTTGAAATATCAAACGCTGAAAGTTAATTAATTATGCAAATTAGGTTATTAATATCTACTGATATTACCCTAAAAACTATCAGGTCTGTGCAGTGTCATATGACATCTATGTACCAAGTTTTATTGAAATGTTATGCACTTGAAATATCAGTGGAAAAGCCAAAAATTTATTAATCATTATGCAAATTTGGTAATTAATATTAAACAGATTTTTACCCAAAACTAATCAAATCTGCGCATTAGTTCAGAGCATCCATGTGCCAAATTTCATCAAAATCCAATTAGTGGTTCTTTAGATATCAGTGGAACAGTCACTGAACAGCTAAAAATCAGCTAATAATCATGCAAAATAGGTAAGTAATATTCACGAATTTTTATCCAAAATGAATTAAAATCTGCGCATTAGTTCAGAGCATCCATGTGCCAAGTTACATCAAAATCCAATGAGTGGTTCTTCAGATATCAGTGGAAAAGTCATGGAACAGCTAAAAATCAGCTAATTATCATGTAAATTAATATTAATTAGTAATTAATATTCATGTATTTTTTCCAAAACCTAATCAATTCTGCGCATTGGCCCAGAGCATCTATGCACCAAGTTTCATCAAAAATAGATGTATGGTTCTTGAGATATCAGTGGAACAGACGGACACACATACACACACACGCACTAACTGCAAAGACTCCTATTGTGTGCTTTGAACATGAGAGTCAAAAATTATTACCTAATTCCAGACAATATAAATTACCTTTGATACAAATCTCTCCACCAGATCATTCCTCCTTATCTTCTGTAATAATTCTTCCAACTTTTCTGTGTTGTCATTCTTGATTATGGTTTGTTCACGCAAAGATTCAAACACATCAGATGCATTCATTTTCTCTAAACGCCCCTTTGATATAAACTCCTGAACATCACACTGCTCTTTCAATAATTTCAAGTCATCTGTAAAAAGTGACACAAGTCAATATAAGTATGATAAATTTCAGTGTTGATTGCCTCAATCTTGTAAATTAGAACTAGAAAGATATCAGAAAATAGCATGTTGATAAGTAAATGTGATTATTGGCGATCCGCTCCGCTAGGATTGCCCTTATAATCACTTTTGTCGTTTTGTGTGTGTGTGTCTGTGTGTGTACATTTCTAGTGTTCACGTATTATTTCTTCTGTGATTTTTTTGGCTTGGCCGATTTCGTTCAAACTTGGCAGGTAGGTCACACCTTAACCTTAGTTATAAGGAAAAATCTGGAAATTTTTTTTGGCCCACCGTTGCCATAGGAACAGCCAAAAAACTGATTTTAGGATAGCTTTGCGCCAAATGTATCTCCTCCTACAAATTTGGGATAAAATACTTCAAACATAGCTCATTCTACTCAGCTTGAGTGTGGGCACAAAGTTACCATTTGAATTTTTTATATCTGTTTTCATTACCGAGAAATTTGACCCCAAAGTTGGGGTAACTTTTCACCAGCAACGGCTCGGCTGGTTTTGTTCATACTTCACAGGTAGGTCGTGCCGTCACTAATTGGAAAAAATCCTGGCCCACCACTGCCATTGCAACATCCAAAAACTGATTTTTGAATACTTTCGCCCCAAATGTATTACCTCCTACCAGTTTTGTACACAGTCAGCTGGCATCGGTGTCGCTGGGTGTATATGATAAAGGGAAGTTGTGCAACCAAATTTGCCGAGTTCGCAGTTTTTCGCCAATAAAAAAATAACTAAGGCAACGACTCACGGTTTTTCAGCATTTTTGTAATAAAGACATTATTCTCTATCAATAATCCGCCCAAAACAGGAACATTTCTACTAATTCTTGTGTTTTTTAGACGTTTTTCGAAAAACCTGCTATTAGGCTGCAAAAGTAGAACATTCCGGAGGGGGCGAAAGGGAAGAGCCAAATTTAAGTGTAAAAATAGAACGCGTATTTTGACCTCTATGCGGTCGTTGCCAAAGAGCCCTGCGTCCATCGCCTGGCGATGCTCTTCTGTTTCACCAGTTGCGTTTTTTGACTAAAATTTGGGCAGTACTGTCAGTCACGAAAATTGATGAATAAATTAATACACATAAAATATGAATCACGGGCTAATTCAATGGTCACCGAACACTCCACTACTAAACAATCTGTGGCAAGATAGTAGCGTACTGTATATTTGACCCAGATTTGACAAGCGTGGTACAGTTTTTTGCGCGTGTCCGCAATAACGCCTTTATTTGCTGGCATTCTTGACTTTTGACTGCAGTTCTTTTTTTATATTTTAGAGTAAATGCTTCTGATATGCTCTTAGGTTGCTTAATATCAGTCTGAAATTCTGGACTGTGGTCAGATTTTTCGATTAGGAGTCGTATATTTAAATTACTCACTGTGACTAGTGTTTTGCATTATGAAGTATATTGTTATGAAGGTCAACACACTGCAATTTAGGTAAATATTTACCATTTCGTTATTTCATTATTTTGCTTTCCAGCATTTCCGGGAAACGTTTCATTCTAAAAAATGCTATCGCAAAATGGTTGGAAATAATAAATGTAACAGCAGAATACGTCCTAGCACAGTCACTCTACTAGGAGAGAGTAACTGTGGTCCTAGTACTAAACTAAGTGACTTCTAAAGACTGAATGGTGTTTGCGAACTTCGTATTAGTTATAAACCGACGTCAGCTTCACGTTTATGTCACCATGGAAACAGCCAAAAAACATGTTGCTTGTTTTTGAGCGGAGCGGATCGCCAACCAGCCTACCGGCTTGTTAATTTACCTTTCCCTATTTCCTCTGCAATTTTAAAGAGCATGTCTTTAAATTCTGTTTCTCTTGAAACTGATGGATTCTTTGACGATGAGACACCTTCTTCTATAGTGACAATAATAAACAATTCAAGTGAATACTAGTAGCCACATTGACAATGCTAAACAGTGGATCGTGGGACTTAATAAAAATGTTTTTTGATATGACAGATTAATAAACTATTGAACTATGAAATAGTTTAGGAACAAAGTAAAGTCATTATTATTATTCAAAAACTGGTAACTTTGACAGGGATGGCAATGAACATGCAAATACAGATCTGAGAAGTTTTTTCAAACAACTATGAACTTCTGTAATTTTTACTATGTAAATTAGTCTTGTTGGTTAGGCTTGATCCTGAAATAATTTTATGCATGAGTTTTTGTGTATTGGACATGTTTGTGGCGAGGAAATCCTAATGAAAATGATTCCTCACTGTTGATTTTTATTATTTCACATTATAAGCAATACATTATTTTTGTTTTACTTCTAATGCTGCATATTGTTCATTTATTTCTGCATGTTTTCATTTGCCGTTCTATTCCTTGCCGCAGTTCGATCTGCGTGTTGTCAATTTTCGTTTTTTTGCAAGGGATGTCCATGCATAGGTCCATCCTTATTTTTAGGCAATGTTCCATGTTCAGGACCTTGGGCGCTTACAATGATATATTTTTAGTTTGAACAAAAACAAAACCACTCAAACAGTAAGGTGTTGATGAAAAACATCATCAGTACAATCCATCCACACTTGTGATAAATCTACACTATACTAAATAAGTACACAGCAAACACTGAACTCACTATACACTATGATACTAGCTGTGTCGACAGTCAGGCTCTGTAATTGGGAACCTGACTGTAATAAACATAAACAATGTTGAAGTCTTGTTGACAATTACACTCAATGGAATGAGAACGACACAACAAGCAGAATGAGTATTTGTATTGAAGATCATGAAGGGGCAGACCAAATTTATATCATTACGGATGTGCAATTTTAAATGATGCTTCAATTTGCATATTCACCTTTTAGTTTACGTTCAAACTGTAGTGGTAACTCTGGATCTATTTCTTCAAGAAATTCTTGCAGAACTTTCAACTTCTTGTCATAGTCAGCCACGTTCATAGTTTTCCATGAGTTCAATATATGATGTGTTGGACTTCCTTTAACGTTCTGCAAGTTCCGTTCTTGCATACCAAGTTTTCTTACAAGCTGCTTCCATCTATTTTCTTTGTCCAGTAATTTACAAATCTCGACTTCATAAGGAATTTCTCGAGATGGTACCAAAGACTTGTCCTCTGCAATTGACTTCTAGCAAGTGAAAATAATCATTTTGTTTAATTATTAATTATTTATTGATATTGAGATTGAAACAATAGAAAACATGAACAATAAATGTTTGCAGTAATGTAATCAAACACTCAATTACTATATGTGACAGACACAGTGGGTTGGTTGAAGATTTACTATATACAATATATAGTTCCATCACTCATTGTCATGATCTGTAATTACATCATATATGACTAATGTGGTGATACTTACATCATCATTATTTTCAGATAGAGCAAGAAATTCCACAGACTTCCCTCCTTTCTGTTCTATTGTAACATCACATTTAAATTCTTGGTTCGTATTTGTATTTGATTTTTCACATACAAACTCCACATAGTCTGATTGTGTGTCCACAACTGTTTGGCAGTCTAATTCCAATGTCTGTAAAGTAATGTACGTTTGACCCTTTTATTTCAATAGACTGTAATATGTTTTTATGTCAATATGCGATACATGTACCTTCACATTACATAAAATATAATGATTGTGGGTATAATTATTGGCAAATCATATGAAACCAATATTACTGATTCAAATCCTCACAATGAATGGTCAATATAATTAACATGACAATAAAATGATGAATACCTTGGATGTATCTTCTTCTCTTAAAATTACCCAATCATTATAGGTTGTACTTGTCACATGTACATCATCCGTGATACCATTATGTAGAGGGAATGCTTTTGAAGGTGTCACTTTTCGTCCTGAAAATTCATTCTCAGCCTTCTCACATATCTACAAAACATGTTTAAAATAATTCACTTGCATGATTACACCAAAATAAGTATCGAGTAAATCTGTTTTTAAAAATGAATAAGCATTACTGTGCTATAATTATTTTGTGATTGTCAAAAGAAAATTATGATTCATGTCAATTTTTCTGCTTGGGTGATTCAGTTGTAAACTTTGTTTGTGAGCACTGATAAAAAGGTGCATAGTGATTGTACATTTTGTGAATTAAGAGCATATACTCAATTGTCATTAAGTAAACGTAGCTCTGCAGCAAAGGAATATTGTTCCACACTAAACACACCTTATACAAGAACAATAGTTACAAATGACATACTATGATAAAACTGCCTCAATATAATTAGAAACAGTACTATCTTGGTAATATCATTAACACGAGGTAATGCCTAAATAGAACCATAAAAGTGTTTTTAATAGGAAATAATCCCCTAGATATTTGCCACTTGTTTATTAATCACTCAAATTACTAACAATGTTAGATATTTGTCCTAATTAGACAAATCGGGTCCTACAAGTGCCAGTCAGTTGAACGCTGGAAAAAAATGAGTACTGATTTCCTTGTTTGTTTTTTGTGGTTGTGAAACATTTAATCAAGAGTGAAACAAAATAAATGTGGTTTATCAAATTGCCCGAAATCCCCAGATGCCAATCAGGTAAATGACCCAGTCAGCATTCTGTCAAAATAAGGATCTTACGATTTATGATGGATGACCTTGAGTGCTTTAAAAACACTCACTCTGACTGCAACAACTTTATCCTGATTGTTCTGTTCCCTCGTTTTCACAGTAGTAAACGCAGCAACCACGGGGGAATCATATCAATAAAAATATATTCCATTGAAGAGCTGGCTAGAAAGTCCAGTAGTATGAAAAAAGGTAACATGACATTGACTTGGAGGCCGGCAATTCAATTAACAGGATATCAAAGCTAGATACTTGGTTGTTTGATTGAGAAACTACAGATGTGATACATGCACAGATTTCTTCCAAGTGTGACTTGCTGTGGAAATGAAAGCAACATCTAGTAGAAGCCAAGCAGTCATTGTGATAACCAGACAATAAACAAAACGTACCTCCTGAATGATCAAGAGTCGGGCACCAAATATATTTTATGATGCCTAGCAACACGAGCATGATAGTTTTCCCTCAGTTGACACTTTAGCCCCCAATTTCCAGGCACAATTCGAATTCTCAAACTCATGGCGACAGACATGATACTCAGAATCATGATCAACAATTCATCATTACACATATATTGTTGACACCAATGTTAAGTACCAATGTGGCATCTTTGGCTTTTTGATATGCATCAACAAACCAAGATAAACAGATAACTTATCAACCAAATGACCCTGAATTGGTTGAAGAACAGATGACCACATGCAGAACTACACATCGTCCTAACAGTTAAATGAATGGCACACTAGAAGAACTGTTAACTAAAGCTGATTTTGGTCGCACCCAAAGCACTCGCCTGTGTCTTCTTGCCAGAAAAAAAGAGAAACCAAATATTCTACAACTATTACCGAAAATCATCAGGAACCATGTAACTGGTGGATGATACAATGATATTTTTCAACACTGGTGTCATCCACTGACTGGGGGTAGCAAGACCCACTTTGTCTAATTTGAATAACTAGTGGTAGGGATTTGATTGACGACTTTATATATATATATATATATATATATATATATTATAGTTTCTTACCCAGCCCATGTCAAGAGGAGTGCCACATATTCTCAATCTCACACCATTTTTTTCTTTCACAAGGAATGGATGCAGTTGAATATATTTTTCTTTCACAGGGAATGGATGCAGTTTTTCACTAAAAAAACTCTTAATATATTCAATCAAAATAGTTAAAATATATCCTGAGAAATGGTTAACGATCAGTGTAACTTTGTTCTGATCGATTAGTCTTGAAACATCTTGGTTTCTCTCCCAGATAGGCTTTTGATCAATTTCAGTAGATGTAAAATAAATGTTGAATGAATTTACATCTACTCTGGTCTTTGTCTGACAAGGCATAATTAAATAAACATATTTCTCAAATTGTAAACCATTGGGACCGCAAAATATAGTTGGGGTAATCACAATTTCATTTGATTTTACTGGAGGCTGATATTCATTTTCATCAGTGACAAACATAAATATAGGCTGACGATGTCCTTCTTTTATAGCCCCTGGAGGAATGTAGAGTTTTGCTCCAGTTTGTGGTAAAACCAAACTACCACCGCATGAATCAAACATCCCAGCAACATATCGCCTGGTCAAGGAAGGTCTAAATTCAGGAAATGACGTTTCTTGAGATTCATCAATAAGATATGGACAAATGTTTTTTTCTTTCTTTGCTGCACTTGACTCTGTTAGGCTTCCTATAAAAAAGAGCGAGTAACTAATAAATAAATTAATAAATACAAAGAAACAATAATAATAATACACTGAATTATATGATATTTATATGCATATATATAAGAATACAGTTTTATTACACCGTAATGAAATTACAAATTCATTTTTGGCTGCACGTAATAAAAGATAAGACAAAAAGGTGAGTATACAGTAAGTTAAAATAACATACATGTAAGATTAGGCAGTGAAAAATAATGCAGTTTGTGTTTTTGCAAAACACATTTTCAGTTACTGTGTCACATGTCTAGTTTAGGATGATTAGTCTTAAGGATAATCAACTTGTTGATATTTTCAGACTGGAAAGTGGGGATTTCCTTAGTAGATTCAGCTTAAATAGTATCCTTTTGCTTAAACAAGTTTGGAGGTCAAGAGAGATAGTCACGAACAGGAAAATAAATGGCTATTTTAATGATTTTGAACACTATTGCAAATTTACAGTTTTAAAAATTAATTGCTTTGACATTCAGTAGAGGTGTGATCCGATATTCCTACTGAACTCACTATACACTATGGTACTAGCTGTAAGTACAGACTTTACATACATAGTACTGATCACATCATACCAACAACATGCTATCAGTACAATCCATCCACACTTGTGATATATCTACACTATACTAAATAAGTACACAGCAAACACTGAACTCACTATACACTATGATACTAGCTGTAAGTACAGACTTTACTTTAATACATAGTACTGATCACATCATACCAACAACATGCTATCAGTACAATCCATCCACACTTGTGATATATCTACACAGCAAACACTGAACTCACTATACACTATGATACTAGCTGTAAGTAAAGAAGTTACATACATAGTACTGATCACATAATAACAACAACATGCTATTAGTACAATCCATCCACACTTGTGATATATCTACACAGCAAACACTGAACTCACTATACACTATGATACTAGCTGTAAGTAAAGAAGTTACATACATAGTACTGATCACATCATACCAACCTACACAATAATTATTCTCTGTACTGAAGACTGCATGCACCTACCTTGCATTGATCACACCACACCGACAATTTATTAGTTCAAACAAAAACCCTCGAACAGTATGGTGTCAGTTAAAATCATCAGCAAAACCATCAATCATTCACTGAATTATGTACTATACTCACTGTTTTCAGTATCTGTGAGTCTTGCACGTTTAGTAGGCTGGATTGGTGATTCCGAACCTGCAATTATTACAAACAATAAACAAACATTTTTAGATATTATGGAGGTGCAACAAAACCATCACCATCATGATTCACTAAACTATGTACCAAGTTTGAATGGAATGGAAACAACTTTTCCTATCACAGAACTTGTAAACAATGATTTTAGTGCTTTGTCTACAGTGAAAGAAGTAGATAGGCTTTGATTAACTGCTGGGCGGTATTCAGCATGGTATATCCAGGTGTCTGTTCAGTCAAAGTGGTATCTTCCAGCAATAAAATCAATGTCATGTCATACAAATTTCATAATTCACACACATGACAATTCAGAATTTTGAATAAAATTGCAAAGAACAAAATTCATTGGCGTATTTCCAGAGATTGTATACAAAATGGTGATGTATATCAAAATCTGTATCCATGTTCTAAGTGATCGTCAATTACACTGAAAAACGTCACTGCAGTATTGATAATCTCATTTGGTCTTGGATTAATTGTTCATAAATTATTGTAAAATATTTCAAGCCATAGGTAGGTAAAGGAAAAGCACAAACAAATAATTAGGCTTACCATAGAATGATTTTTTATAATATGTATCAGTGAGGTCAATAATCTGCTGATGACCTGCAACTTTCAAAGAGAAATGGCAACAGTGTGAGATGATGTGATACCACAGTGAAGTAGTTGTGGCATCACAGAGATGGCAACAACAATGAAAGATGTTATGATATAAATACATGTGTTATTACTGAAATGACAACAAGAGATGTCATGGTATAAGTATTTGCATTATCTCTGAAACGGAAACAGTGATAAATGTCACAATAAAATTATTTGTTTCAGTAGAGAGATGTTATTACAAATATATGTGTTATTACTGAAATGACAACAAGAGATGTCATGGTACAAGTATTTGCATTATCCCTCAAACAGAAACAGTGATAAATGTCACAATAAAATGTTTTGTTTCAACTATGAAATGGCAAAGAAGAGATGTTATTACAAATATTTGTGTTATTACTGAAATGGAAACATTTAGTGATGCCATAATACTTGTATATGTGTTATCACTAAAATGGTAACGAGAGAGTGATGTCATGATACCATATTAGTATTTGTGTCATCACTGAAATGGAAACAGTGAGAGATGAGTATATTTGTATCACTAAAATGGTAAAAACAGTGAATGATAAGTTAACTTAAAATTTTAGAGTGACACCAAGATCAACCCACATAACTCTTGAGAGACAACCAGGATGGCAGTAACTATGGTCTGAAACTTAATTTCTCATTTTTTCCTGGGGTTGAAACAGAAAACACTTAGGCGAATACCAGAGTTTTCTGGGAAGGCTGGGAGTTGTGTGAGAATTTAATGAATTAATAAACAATAAAGCTGACCTCCAGCAGTTTATTTTACCTCATTTCCACTCAATACCGGATTTTGCCGTAAATTCGCCCATCCGAAAAATCCCTGGGCGGTTTCACGGCAGGTGGGCCCTTATTTGGGGTTCAAATTTTCAAAAAATTATCATCAAATATTTTTAGGGGGCTTATATTTTCATTGAAAAATCCTTCTAAGCCGATTTACAACGCAGGCAGTTGGACCACCCAAAACGAAAGAAACTATTACAGAAGCAAATCTAAAATTTTATATATTTTTTTTCTTGCTGGATTAAAAAAATCACATTAACGAACCTTGTGCGCCAAATACAATTATATTATTTCATTTTATTCGTAAAAGACGTTTCAAATAAAAACGAACTGTAGCTGCATTGCTTAGTAGCAAATGATCACGGTATCGCAATTCGGTCATGCTGCGTTTTACAATTGTTGATTATTAACTAGTAATGATTATAATAACGTGCAAAAAATGAATTCGTTGAATTGTTATGAAATGCAAATAAATTTCAACTTGTTTCAAGCGAATGATACCGATCGCATTTTCAGTGCTTGATGCTGTAGAAATGAATATCCGCCATGTTTGACCTGAGACTGTGTTCTTTGACATGACAGGTCAAACCGATAACCAATGAAAACGATGGATGATGCCAACGTGTTAAAAATACCATAGCTCATTTAAATATGTTAATGTTATTGAACGCAGCAAGGAAGAGATTTGCCGATCTTTTGGCTTGGATTTTGATGGAAAAGTGGCAAGATTTCTTTTTAAACAAGTAGCCTCTCGGCTGAGATAGCTCCGCTGTTAGCAATGAACTTTTCAATTAAAGAACAGAAGATATCATTAGAAAATGAACAACATTGTATCAAAGCAACAGACCTTGATGTTTTCAACAAGAATTCAAAAATATCACTTTTCACCAAAAATGACAAAAATAATCATGAAAATTAAGTAATTGAAGATATCACCACGAAATTAACAAGTTCCACATGTAATACCTATATATGTAATACAAAAAGAATCAGACTTGCAGTTTTTAACAAGAAGTCGAAAATATCACTTTACCAAAAATGACAAAAATATTCACCAAAATTACAGATATCATTACAAAATGAGCAAATCTGAGAGAGGTCCACATGTAGTACCTATATATGTAATATCAAAGCAATTGGACTTGCAGTTTTCAACAAGAAGACGTAAATATCACTTTTTACCAAAAATGACAAAAATATTTATGAAAATTAGAGAATCAAAGATATCATTACAAAATGAACAAATCTGAGACAGGTCTACATGTAGTACCTATATAAGTAATATCAAAGCAATTGCACTTGCGGTTTTCAACAAGAAGTCGTAAATATCACTTTTTACCAAAAATGACAAAAATATTCACCAAAATTAGAGAATTGAAGATATCATGATGAAATGAACAAACCTAAGAGAGGTCTACCCAAGGTACATATACACCAAGTATCAAAGCATTCACGCTTGTAGTTTTCAAGAAGAAGTCGAAAAAGTAAAACATTGACGCGGGCGGCGACGGATAAGCACTCATATGATATGCTCTGCTCGACAAAGTCGACAGCAGAGCTAATAAAAACAAGTAGCCTCTCGGCTGAAATAGCTCTGCTGATAGCAATGCACATTTCAATTAAAGAACAGAAGATATCATTAGAAAATGAACAATATGGATAGTATCAATGCAATAGGACTTGCTGTTTTCAACAAGAATTCAAAAATATCATTTTTCACCATAAATGATTGTGGTTTTTAACAAGAACAAAAATATCACTTTTCACCAAAAATGACAAAAATATTCACCAAAATTAGAGAATTAAAGATATCATTACAAAATGAACAAATCTGAGACAGGTCCACATGTAGTACCTATATATGTAATATCAAAGCAATTGGACTTGCGGTTTTTAACAAGAAGTCAAAAATATCACTTTTTTTACCAAAAATGACAAAAATATTCACTAAAATTAGAGAATTGACGATATCATTACAAAATGAACAAATCTAAGAGTGGTCCACATGTAGTACCTATATATGTAATATCAAAGCAATTGGACTTGCGGTTTTTAACAAGAAGTCGAAAATATCACTTTTTACCAAAAATGACAAAAATACTCACCAAAATTAGAGAATTGAAGATATCATCATGAAATGAACAAATCTGAGAGAGGTCTACCCAAGGTACATATACACCAAGTATCAAAGCATTCAGGTTTGTAGTTTTCAAGAAGAAGTCGAAAAAGTAAAACATTGACACGGACGACGACGGACAATCACTCATATGATAAGCTCCACTCGACAAAGTCGACAGCGGAGCTAAATATCATTTTTCATCATAAATGATTGTGGTTTTTAACAAGAAGAAAATATTACTTTTACCAAAAATGACAAAAATATTCACCAAAATTAGATAATTAAAGATATCATTACAAAATGAACAAATCTGAGAAAGGTCCACATGTAGTACCTATATATGTAATAATATCAAAGCAGTCGGACTTGCGGTTTTTAACAAGAAGTCGAAAATATCACTTTTTACCAAAAATTACAAAAATATTCACCAAAATTAGAGAATTAAAGATACCATTACAAAATGAACAAATCTGAGAGAGGTCCACATGTAGTACCTATATATGTAGTATCAAAGCAATTGGACTTGCGGTTTTTAACAAGAAGTTGAAAACTTCACTTTTTACTAAATATGACAAAAATATTCACCAAAATTAGAGAATTGAAGATATCAACATGAAATGAACAAACCTAAGAAAGTTCTACCCAAGGCACATATACACCAAGTATCAAAGCATTCAGGCTTGTAGTTTTCAAGAAGAAGTCGAAAAAGTAAAACATTGACACGGACGACGACGACGGACAATCACTCATATGATAAGCTCCGCTCGACAAAGTCGACAGCGGAGCTAAAAAACTGCTGAAAAATCGCCTTGGGCGGTTTCTTGGTCCCAATTTATTTATTTTTAAATCCGAACTGCCGTTTAACGGCCCTGGGCGAATTTACGGCAGAATCCGGTATAATACCTCAAATTAGTCAATTATTGATCAAGTCATATAGAAAAATATCTATGACATCATACGATATGGAGGCAACATGTAAGTACACCAATGAATACAGAAAGCCATACATAAGTGATCATTTAATACAATTATTCATTACTACACCAATCACCTCAGGCCACAGAAAACCATCATTATATGGACAGTTTTACTGTAATGCTAAATATGAATACGATAAATCAATATATTAATAGTAAATAAGTGGAAAAGTAACATTTTAATAATATTTACAACATACACAATGTAATCAATACTTTTGAATGATTTTGCAGTGTAAGACTCAGATTTTCCATATCTGTGCCAAATAGTCTCCAGGACCCACTGAGACAGTATGACACAGGCCAAAATATTTGAGTATGATGTTTGCTAAATAAACAATTAAACACCCAAGGATAAATGTGCATCGAAAAGAGATGCCATAGTGTGCCTCTGGTCAAGTGCCAAACTAGGCACAGGGTCTACTGCTCCCAAATGATCCAAAATGCAGTACTATCCAATGTATGTAAATGAGGGTTGCAGTTACAATGGCAATATTATGTCACTTTTACATTTGTGTGTCATATAATAGAATGGTAAAACAAAACATGACGGTTGCAAACAATACTTACTAGCCACAATAACAGTTACTATAAATCCTAATAACAATCCATATTTCTTCAACCATTCACCTGTAAATATATATTTATATAAAATTATATACTGGTAACCACCAATGGAAAAACACGTGCCTTGGTTACCTGCAAGGAATTATAAATATCTTCTTTCCTCACCATATTCATACCCATCTTGGTGATATTAATGGAAAGATACAAACAGCAACTAAAGGTTGCTTCATGGAATATACATGGTTTAAAAAAGTGTATAGATGATAGTTCTTTTATTAGTTTTGTAGTAAAACATGATATAATTTGTTGAATAGAAACTTTGTTAGATAGTAGCGATAGATGATGATATTACCTGTATAACAGGATTGATAGAAAAAATCACAAATAATTTAACATTATTTACAGCGATAGCAGCTCAATGTCGAAACGAAGCTTACCCATTCATGCTCGTCACAATAAACATCATACTCTTGAATAGGCGTCAATGACTACGGTTAAACTTGGACTGAAATGACCGTAAAATGACGCCAAAATACATCTTAAAAGTCCCATTTTATTTTTTTGAATCCCATTTTATTTGTTTAATCCATGAAACAAGGGGAAGTTTACGTCAATTTGACGGACATTCAATTTTTTAAAAACCTTTATTTGTGTACTACATACACTTCTCCAGTAGGGTCATCATATTATAATTCCAATAATATTACAGGGAAGGATTTCTTTGATATTATTACTGGAGAAACCCTACAGTTCACAAATAAAGGAAATGTGTGTATATTAGGCGACATGAATGCTAGAACAGCTGAACTGACATTCTAGAGAACAATATAAATACAGCTGACATTGAAGTGCCATATACACAACTAAATGACAATAAAACATATTCAATGGACAGTATGAATAATAGTTTTGGAAAACTTTTATGTAATCTGTGTATAACTACCGACATGGTAATAGCAAATGATCGAGTAATTGTCGATCTTTCAGAAAAAATGACTTGTTTCCAGTACAATGGTGTTAGTCAAGTTGACTACTGCATAGTACGCAAAACATTTCTGTCACATATGAAGTATTTTAAAGTTAATGAATTAAGTCACATATCAGACCATTATTCTCTGTTATTAGCTATTAATGTAAATTATACAGTTAGCAAGAGCAATGGCATCCCATTAATTCCATTCAAAAAGTATGTTTGGGATGCCTCATCTAAATCAAATTTCATCAGGCAACTGCAATCAACAGAAACTATGATTTAGATGAAAGCAATATTGTTAGTCCTTTATTAGCTTTTAATGTGATCATTTATAATGCAGCTGACAAATCTCTGAAATTTATTAGAATTAAGTCCAAAAGAAGCAATTAGAATAATAAGAAAAGGGTTAAACAAAAATGGTTTGACAATGATTTGGAGATTGTACGTAGAAAACTTATAAAAGATATTTCAAGGCAAGTGACAAATTCCCATTTGACCCACACCTTAGAATGAGAAAAATGGGGCTAAATAAGCAGGTCTTGGGTGTACATAAGAAAGCAAGCAATAATGCTGTCAGAGCAGAGTTGGGATGCTACTCTATTATTATTAGTGGATATAGCAGTGAAGTACATGGTACATACATGACTTTAGTGGATATAGCAGTAGAATGCATGGTACATACATGACATTAGTGGATATAGCAGTAGAGTACATGGTACATACATGACTTTAGTGGATATAGCAGTAGAATGCATGGTACATCCATGACTTTAGTGGATATAGCAGTAGAGTGCATGGTGCATATATGACTTTAGTGGATATAGCAGTAGAGTGCATGGTACATACATGACTTTAGTGGATATAGCAGTAGAGTGCATGGTACATACATGACATTAGTGGATATAGCAGTAGAGTACATGGTACATCCATGACTTTAGTGGATATAGCATTGAAGTACATGGTACATACGTGACTTTAGTGGATATAGCAGTAGAGTGCATGGTACATACATGACTTTAGTGGATATAGCAGTAGAGTGCATGGTACATACATGACATTAGTGGATATAGCAGTAGAGTACATGGTACATCCATGACTTTAGTGGATATAGCATTGAAGTACATGGTACATTTTTGACTTTAGTGGATATAGCAGTAGAGTACATGGTACATACATGACTTTAGTGGATATAGCAGTAGAATGCATGGTACATACATGACTTTAGTGGATATAGCAGTAGAGTGCATGGTGCATATATGACTTTAGTGGATATAGCAGTAGAGTGCATGGTACATACATGACTTTAGTGGATATAGCAGTAGAGTGCATGGTACATACATGACATTAGTGGATATAGCAGTAGAGTACATGGTACATCCATGACTTTAGTGGATATAGCATTGAAGTACATGGTACATACGTGACTTTAGTGGATATAGCAGTAGAGTGCATGGTACATACATGACTTTAGTGGATATAGCAGTAGAGTGCATGGTACATACATGACATTAGTGGATATAGCAGTAGAGTACATGGTACATCCATGACTTTAGTGGATATAGCATTGAAGTACATGGTACATTTTTGACTTTAGTGGATATAGCAGTAGAGTGCATGGTACATACATGACTTTAGTGGATATAGCAGTAGAGTGCATGGTGCATATATGACTTTAGTGGATATAGCAGTAGAGTGCATGGTACATACATGACTTTAGTGGATATAGCAGTAGAGTGCATGGTACATACATGACATTAGTGGATATAGCAGTAGAGTGCATGGTACATACATGACTTTAGTGGATATAGCAGTAGAGTACATGGTACATACATGACTTTAGTGGATATAGCAGTAGAGTGCATGGTACATACATGACTTTAGTAGATATAGCAGTAGAGTATAGCAGTAGAGTACATGGTACATACATGACATTAGTGGATATAGCAGTAAAGTACATAGTACATACATGACTTTAGTGGATATGGCAGTAGAGTACATGGTACATACATGACATTAGTGGATATAGCAGTAGAGTACATGGTACATACATGACTTTAGTGGATATAGCAGTAGAGTGCATGGTGCATACATGACTTTAGTGGATATAGCAGTAGAGTACATGGTACATACATGACTTTAGTAGATATAGCAGTAGAGTGAATGGTACATTTTTGACTTTAGTGGATATAGCAGTAGAGTGCATGGTACATACATGACTTTAGTGGATATAGCAGTAGAGTGCATGGTGCATATATGACTTTAGTGGATATAGCAGTAGAGTGCATGGTACATACATGACTTTAGTGGATATAGCAGTAGAGTGCATGGTACATACATGACATTAGTGGATATAGCAGTAGAGTACATGGTACATCCATGACTTTAGTGGATATAGCATTGAAGTACATGGTACATACGTGACTTTAGTGGATATAGCAGTAGAGTGCGTGGTACATACATGACTTTAGTGGATATAGCAGTAGAGTACATGGTACATCCATGACTTTAGTGGATATAGCATTGAAGTACATGGTACATACGTGACTTTAGTGGATATAGCAGTAGAGTGCATGGTACATACATGACTTTAGTGGATATAGCAGTAGAGTGCATGGTACATACATGACATTAGTGGATATAGCAGTAGAGTACATGGTACATCCATGACTTTAGTGGATATAGCATTGAAGTACATGGTACATTTTTGACTTTAGTGGATATAGCAGTAGAGTGCATGGTACATACATGACTTTAGTGGATATAGCAGTAGAGTGCATGGTGCATATATGACTTTAGTGGATATAGCAGTAGAGTGCATGGTACATACATGACTTTAGTGGATATAGCAGTAGAGTGCATGGTACATACATGACATTAGTGGATATAGCAGTAGAGTGCATGGTACATACATGACTTTAGTGGATATAGCAGTAGAGTACATGGTACATACATGACTTTAGTGGATATAGCAGTAGAGTGCATGGTACATACATGACTTTAGTAGATATAGCAGTAGAGTATAGCAGTAGAGTACATGGTACATACATGACATTAGTGGATATAGCAGTAAAGTACATAGTACATACATGACTTTAGTGGATATGGCAGTAGAGTACATGGTACATACATGACATTAGTGGATATAGCAGTAGAGTACATGGTACATACATGACTTTAGTGGATATAGCAGTAGAGTACATGGTATATACATGACTTTAGTGGATATAGCAGTAGAGTACATGGTACATACATGACTTTATTGGATACAGCAGTAGAGTGCATGGTACATACATGACTTTAGTGGATATAGCAGTAGAGTGCATGGTACATACATGACATTAGTGGATATAGCAGTAGAGTACATGGTACATCCATGACTTTAGTGGATATAGCATTGAAGTACATGGTACATACGTGACTTTAGTGGATATAGCAGTAGAGTGCATGGTACATACATGACTTTAGTGGATATAGCAGTAGAGTACATGGCACATACATGACTTTAGTGGATATAGAAGTAGAGTACATGGTACATACATGACTTTAGTGGATATAGCAGTAGAGTACATGGTACATACATGACATTAGTGGATATAGAAGTAGAGTACATGGTACATACATGACTTTAGTGGATATAACAGTAGAGTACATGGTACATACATGACTTTAGTGGATATAGCAGTAGAGTGTATGGTACATACATGACTTTAGTGGATAAAGCAGTAGAGTTTATGGTACATACATGACTTTAGTGGATATAGCAGTAGAGGACATGGTACATACATGACTTTAGTGGATATAGCAGTAGAGTACATGGTACATACATTACTTTAGTGGATATAGCAGTAGAGTACATGGTACATACATGACTTTAGTGGATATAGCAGTAGAGTACATGGTACATACATGACTTTATTGGATATAGCAGTAGAGTGCATGGTGCATACATGACTTTAGTGGATATAGCAGTAGAGTACATGGTACATACATGACTTTAGTAGATATAGCAGTAGAGTGAATGGTACATTTTTGACTTTAGTGGATATAGCAGTAGAGTGCATGGTACATACATGACTTTAGTGGATATAGCAGTAGAGTGCATGGTGCATATATGACTTTAGTGGATATAGCAGTAGAGTGCATGGTACATACATGACTTTAGTGGATATAGCAGTAGAGTGCATGGTACATACATGACATTAGTGGATATAGCAGTAGAGTACATGGTACATCCATGACTTTAGTGGATATAGCATTGAAGTACATGGTACATACGTGACTTTAGTGGATATAGCAGTAGAGTGCGTGGTACATACATGACTTTAGTGGATATAGCAGTAGAGTGCATGGTACATACATGACTTTAGTGGATATAGCAGTAGAGTGCATGGTACATACATGACATTAGTGGATATAGCAGTAGAGTACATGGTACATCCATGACTTTAGTGGATATAGCATTGAAGTACATGGTACATACGTGACTTTAGTGGATATAGCAGTAGAGTACATGGTACATACAAGACATTAGTGGATATAGAAGTAGAGTACATGGTACATACATGACTTTAGTGGATATAACAGTAGAGTACATGGTACATACATGACTTTAGTGGATATAGCAGTAGAGTGTATGGTACATACATGACTTTAGTGGATAAAGCAGTAGAGTTTATGGTACATACATGACTTTAGTGGATATAGCAGTAGAGGACATGGTACATACATGACTTTAGTGGATATAGCAGTAGAGTACATGGTACATACATTACTTTAGTGGATATAGCAGTAGAGTACATGGTACATACATGACTTTAGTGGATATAGCAGTAGAGTACATGGTACATACATGACTTTATTGGATATAGCAGTAGAGTGCATGGTGCATACATGACTTTAGTGGATATAGCAGTAGAGTACATGGTACATACATGACTTTAGTAGATATAGCAGTAGAGTGAATGGTACATTTTTGACTTTAGTGGATATAGCAGTAGAGTGCATGGTACATACATGACTTTAGTGGATATAGCAGTAGAGTGCATGGTGCATATATGACTTTAGTGGATATAGCAGTAGAGTGCATGGTACATACATGACTTTAGTGGATATAGCAGTAGAGTGCATGGTACATACATGACATTAGTGGATATAGCAGTAGAGTACATGGTACATCCATGACTTTAGTGGATATAGCATTGAAGTACATGGTACATACGTGACTTTAGTGGATATAGCAGTAGAGTGCGTGGTACATACATGACTTTAGTGGATATAGCAGTAGAGTGCATGGTACATACATGACTTTAGTGGATATAGCAGTAGAGTGCATGGTACATACATGACATTAGTGGATATAGCAGTAGAGTACATGGTACATCCATGACTTTAGTGGATATAGCATTGAAGTACATGGTACATACGTGACTTTAGTGGATATAGCAGTAGAGTACATGGTGCATACATGACTTTAGTGGATATAGCAGTAGAGTACATGGTACACACATGACTTTAGTGGATATAGCAGTAGAGTGCATGGTACATACATGACATTAGTGGATATAGCAGTAGAGTACATGGTACATCCATGACTTTAGTGGATATAGCAGTAGAGTACATGGCACATACATGACTTTAGTGGATATAGCAGTAGAGTACATGGTACATACATGACATTAGTGGATATAGCAGTAGAGAGCATGGTACATAAATGACATTAGTGGATATAGCAGTAGAGTGCATGGTACATACATGACTTTAGTGGATATAGCAGTAGAGTACATGGTACATCCATGACTTTAGTGGATATAGCATTGAAGTACAAGGTACATACGTGACTTTAGTGGATATAGCAGTAGAGTGCGTGGTACATACATGACTTTAGTGGATATAGCAGTAGAGTGCATGGTACATACATGACTTTAGTGGATATAGCAGTAGAGTGCATGGTACATACATGACATTAGTAGATATAGCAGTAGAGTACATGGTACATCCATGACTTTAGTGGATATAGCATTGAAGTACATGGTACATACGTGACTTTAGTGGATATAGCAGTAGAGTACATGGTGCATACATGACTTTAGTGGATATAGCAGTAGAGTACATGGTACACACATGACTTTAGTGGATATAGCAGTAGAGTGCATGGTACATACATGACATTAGTGGATATAGCAGTAGAGTACATGGCACATACATGACTTTAGTGGATATAGCAGTAGAGTACACGGTACATACATGACATTAGTGGATATAGCAGTAGAGAGCATGGTACATAAATGACATTAGTGGATATAGCAGTAGAGTGCATGAAAAATACATGAAATTAGTGGATATAGCAGTAGAGTGCATGGTACATACATGACTTTAGTGGATATAGCAGTAGAGTGCATGGTGCATATATGACTTTAGTGGATATAGCAGTAGAGTGCATGGTACATACATGACTTTAGTGGATATAGCAGTAGAGTGCATGGCACATACATGACATTAGTGGATATAGCAGTAGAGTACATGGTACATCCATGACTTTAGTGGATATAGCATTGAAGTACATGGTACATACGTGACTTTAGTGGATATAGCAGTAGAGTGCGTGGTACATACATGACTTTAGTGGATATAGCAGTAGAGTGCATGGTACATACATGACTTTAGTGGATATAGCAGTAGAGTGCATGGTACATACATGACATTAGTGGATATAGCAGTAGAGTACATGGTACATCCATGACTTTAGTGGATATAGCATTGAAGTACATGGTACATACGTGACTTTAGTGGATATAGCAGTAGAGTACATGGTGCATACATGACTTTAGTGGATATAGCAGTAGAGTACATGGTACACACATGACTTTAGTGGATATAGCAGTAGAGTGCATGGTACATACATGACATTAGTGGATATAGCAGTAGAGTACATGGTACATCCATGACTTTAGTGGATATAGCAGTAGAGTACATGGCACATACATGACTTTAGTGGATATAGCAGTAGAGTACATGGTACATACATGACATTAGTGGATATAGCAGTAGAGAGCATGGTACATAAATGACATTAGTGGATATAGCAGTAGAGTGCATGGTACATACATGACTTTAGTGGATATAGCAGTAGAGTGCATGGTACATACATGACATTAGTGGATATAGCAGTAGAGTACATGGTACATCCATGACTTTAGTGGATATAGCATTGAAGTACAAGGTACATACGTGACTTTAGTGGATATAGCAGTAGAGTGCGTGGTACATACATGACTTTAGTGGATATAGCAGTAGAGTGCATGGTACATACATGACTTTAGTGGATATAGCAGTAGAGTGCATGGTACATACATGACATTAGTAGATATAGCAGTAGAGTACATGGTACATCCATGACTTTAGTGGATATAGCATTGAAGTACATGGTACATACGTGACTTTAGTGGATATAGCAGTAGAGTACATGGTGCATACATGACTTTAGTGGATATAGCAGTAGAGTACATGGTACACACATGACTTTAGTGGATATAGCAGTAGAGTGCATGGTACATACATGACATTAGTGGATATAGCAGTAGAGTACATGGCACATACATGACTTTAGTGGATATAGCAGTAGAGTACACGGTACATACATGACATTAGTGGATATAGCAGTAGAGAGCATGGTACATAAATGACATTAGTGGATATAGCAGTAGAGTGCATGGTGCATATATGACTTTAGTGGATATAGCAGTAGAGTGCATGGTACATACATGACTTTAGTGGAAATAGCAGTAGAGTGCATGGTATATACATGACATTAGTGGATATAGCAGTAGAGTGCATGGTACATACATGACTTTAGTGGATATAGCAGTAGAGTACATGGTATATACATGACATTAGTGGATATAGCAGTAGAGTGCATGGCACATACATGACATTAGTGGATATAGCAGTAGAGTACATGGTACATACATGACTTTAGTGGATATAGCAGTAGAGTACATGGTACATACATGACTTTAGTGGATATAGCAGTAGAGTACATGGTATATACATGACTTTAGTGGATATAGCAGTAGAGTACATGGTGCATACATGACTTTAGTGGATATAGCAGTAGAGTACATGGTACACACATGACTTTAGTGGATATAGCAGTAGAGTGCATGGTACATACATGACATTAGTGGATATAGCAGTAGAGTGCATGAAAAATACATGACATTAGTGGATATAGCAGTAGAGTACATGGTACATACATGACTTTAGTGGATATAGCAGTAGAGTACATGGTACATCCATGACTTTAGTGGATATAGCATTGAAGTACATGGTACATACGTGGCTTTAGTGGATATAGCAGTAGAGTACATGGTGCATACATGACTTTAGTGGATATAGCAGTAGAGTACATGGTACACACATGACTTTAGTGGATATAGCAGTAGAGTGCATGGTACATACATGACATTAGTGGATATAGCAGTAGAGTACATGGTACATCCATGACTTTAGTGGATATAGCAGTAGAGTACATGGCACATACATGACTTTAGTGGATATAGCAGTAGAGTACATGGTACATACATGACATTAGTGGATATAGCAGTAGAGAGCATGGTACATAAATGACATTAGTGGATATAGCAGTAGAGTGCATGGTACATACATGACTTTAGTGGATATAGCAGTAGAGTGCATGGTACATACATGACATTAGTGGATATAGCAGTAGAGTACATGGTACATCCATGACTTTAGTGGATATAGCATTGAAGTACAAGGTACATACGTGACTTTAGTGGATATAGCAGTAGAGTGCGTGGTACATACATGACTTTAGTGGATATAGCAGTAGAGTGCATGGTACATACATGACTTTAGTGGATATAGCAGTAGAGTGCATGGTACATACATGACATTAGTAGATATAGCAGTAGAGTACATGGTACATCCATGACTTTAGTGGATATAGCATTGAAGTACATGGTACATACGTGACTTTAGTGGATATAGCAGTAGAGTACATGGTGCATACATGACTTTAGTGGATATAGCAGTAGAGTACATGGTACACACATGACTTTAGTGGATATAGCAGTAGAGTGCATGGTACATACATGACATTAGTGGATATAGCAGTAGAGTACATGGCACATACATGACTTTAGTGGATATAGCAGTAGAGTACACGGTACATACATGACATTAGTGGATATAGCAGTAGAGAGCATGGTACATAAATGACATTAGTGGATATAGCAGTAGAGTGCATGAAAAATACATGACTTTAGTGGATATAGCAGTAGAGTGCATGGTGCATATATGACTTTAGTGGATATAGCAGTAGAGTGCATGGTACATACATGACTTTAGTGGATATAGCAGTAGAGTGCATGGCACATACATGACATTAGTGGATATAGCAGTAGAGTACATGGTACATCCATGACTTTAGTGGATATAGCATTGAAGTACATGGTACATACGTGACTTTAGTGGATATAGCAGTAGAGTGCGTGGTACATACATGACTTTAGTGGATATAGCAGTAGAGTGCATGGTACATACATGACTTTAGTGGATATAGCAGTAGAGTGCATGGTACATACATGACATTAGTGGATATAGCAGTAGAGTACATGGTACATCCATGACTTTAGTGGATATAGCATTGAAGTACATGGTACATACGTGACTTTAGTGGATATAGCAGTAGAGTACATGGTGCATACATGACTTTAGTGGATATAGCAGTAGAGTACATGGTACACACATGACTTTAGTGGATATAGCAGTAGAGTGCATGGTACATACATGACATTAGTGGATATAGCAGTAGAGTACATGGTACATCCATGACTTTAGTGGATATAGCAGTAGAGTACATGGCACATACATGACTTTAGTGGATATAGCAGTAGAGTACATGGTACATACATGACATTAGTGGATATAGCAGTAGAGAGCATGGTACATAAAGGACATTAGTGGATATAGCAGTAGAGTGCATGGTACATACATGACTTTAGTGGATATAGCAGTAGAGTACATGGTATATACATGACATTAGTGGATATAGCAGTAGAGTGTATGGTACATACATGACTTTAGTGGATAAAGCAGTAGAGTGTATGGTACATACATGACTTTAGTAGATATAGCAGTAGAGTACATGGTACATACATGACTTTAGTTGATATAGCAGTAGAGTACATGGTACATACATGACTTTATTGGATATAGCAGTAGAGTGCATGGTACATACATGACCTTAGTGGATATAGCAGTAGAGTGCATTGTACATACATGACTTTAGTGGATATAGCAGTAGAGTACATGGTACATACATGACTTTAGTAGATATAGCAGTAGAGTGAATGGTACATTTTTTACTTTAGTGGATATAGCAGTAGAGTGCATAGTACATACATGACTTTAGTGGATATAGCAGTAGAGTGCATGGTGCATATATGACTTTAGTGGATATAGCAGTAGAGTGCATGGTACATACATGACTTTAGTGGAAATAGCAGTAGAGTGCATGGTATATACATGACATTAGTGGATATAGCAGTAGAGTGCATGGTACATACATGACTTTAGTGGATATAGCAGTAGAGTACATGGTATATACATGACATTAGTGGATATAGCAGTAGAGTGCATGGCACATACATGACATTAGTGGATATAGCAGTAGAGTACATGGTACATACATGACTTTAGTGGATATAGCAGTAGAGTACATGGTACATACATGACTTTAGTGGATATAGCAGTAGAGTACATGGTATATACATGACTTTAGTGGATATAGCAGTAGAGTACATGGTGCATACATGACTTTAGTGGATATAGCAGTAGAGTACATGGTACACACATGACTTTAGTGGATATAGCAGTAGAGTGCATGGTACATACATGACATTAGTGGATATAGCAGTAGAGTGCATGAAAAATACATGACATTAGTGGATATAGTAGTAGAGTACATGGTACATACATGACTTTAGTGGATATAGCAGTAGAGTACATGGTACATCCATGACTTTAGTGGATATAGCATTGAAGTACATGGTACATACGTGACTTTAGTGGATATAGCAGTAGAGTACATGGTGCATACATGACTTTAGTGGATATAGCAGTAGAGTACATGGTACACACATGACTTTAGTGGATATAGCAGTAGAGTGCATGGTACATACATGACATTAGTGGATATAGCAGTAGAGTACATGGTACATCCATGACTTTAGTGGATATAGCAGTAGAGTACATGGCACATACATGACTTTAGTGGATATAGCAGTAGAGTACATGGTACATACATGACATTAGTGGATATAGCAGTAGAGAGCATGGTACATAAATGACATTAGTGGATATAGCAGTAGAGTGCATGGTACATACATGACTTTAGTGGATATAGCAGTAGAGTGCATGGTACATACATGACATTAGTGGATATAGCAGTAGAGTGCATGGCACATACATGACATTAGTGGATATAGCAGTAGAGTACATGGTACATACATGACTTTAGTGGATATAGCAGTAGAGTACATGGTACATACATGACTTTAGTGGATATAGCAGTAGAGTACATGGTATATACATGACTTTAGTGGATATAGCAGTAGAGTACATGGTGCATACATGACTTTAGTGGATATAGCAGTAGAGTACATGGTACACACATGACTTTAGTGGATATAGCAGTAGAGTGCATGGTACATACATGACATTAGTGGATATAGCAGTAGAGTGCATGAAAAATACATGACATTAGTGGATATAGCAGTAGAGTACATGGTACATACATGACTTTAGTGGATATAGCAGTAGAGTACATGGTACATCCATGACTTTAGTGGATATAGCATTGAAGTACATGGTACTTACGTGACTTTAGTGGATATAGCAGTAGAGTACATGGTGCATACATGACTTTAGTGGATATAGCAGTAGAGTACATGGTACACACATGACTTTAGTGGATATAGCAGTAGAGTGCATGGTACATACATGACATTAGTGGATATAGCAGTAGAGTACATGGTACATCCATGACTTTAGTGGATATAGCAGTAGAGTACATGGCACATACATGACTTTAGTGGATATAGCAGTAGAGTACATGGTACATACATGACATTAGTGGATATAGCAGTAGAGAGCATGGTACATAAATGACATTAGTGGATATAGCAGTAGAGTGCATGGTACATACATGACTTTAGTGGATATAGCAGTAGAGTGCATGGTACATACATGACATTAGTGGATATAGCAGTAGAGTACATGGTACATCCATGACTTTAGTGGATATAGCATTGAAGTACAAGGTACATACGTGACTTTAGTGGATATAGCAGTAGAGTGCGTGGTACATACATGACTTTAGTGGATATAGCAGTAGAGTGCATGGTACATACATGACTTTAGTGGATATAGCAGTAGAGTGCATGGTACATACATGACATTAGTAGATATAGCAGTAGAGTACATGGTACATCCATGACTTTAGTGGATATAGCATTGAAGTACATGGTACATACGTGACTTTAGTGGATATAGCAGTAGAGTACATGGTGCATACATGACTTTAGTGGATATAGCAGTAGAGTACATGGTACACACATGACTTTAGTGGATATAGCAGTAGAGTGCATGGTACATACATGACATTAGTGGATATAGCAGTAGAGTACATGGCACATACATGACTTTAGTGGATATAGCAGTAGAGTACACGGTACATACATGACATTAGTGGATATAGCAGTAGAGAGCATGGTACATAAATGACATTAGTGGATATAGCAGTAGAGTGCATGAAAAATACATGAAATTAGTGGATATAGCAGTAGAGTGCATGGTACATACATGACTTTAGTGGATATAGCAGTAGAGTGCATGGTGCATATATGACTTTAGTGGATATAGCAGTAGAGTGCATGGTACATACATGACTTTAGTGGATATAGCAGTAGAGTGCATGGCACATACATGACATTAGTGGATATAGCAGTAGAGTACATGGTACATCCATGACTTTAGTGGATATAGCATTGAAGTACATGGTACATACGTGACTTTAGTGGATATAGCAGTAGAGTGCGTGGTACATACATGACTTTAGTGGATATAGCAGTAGAGTGCATGGTACATACATGACTTTAGTGGATATAGCAGTAGAGTGCATGGTACATACATGACATTAGTGGATATAGCAGTAGAGTACATGGTACATCCATGACTTTAGTGGATATAGCATTGAAGTACATGGTACATACGTGACTTTAGTGGATATAGCAGTAGAGTACATGGTGCATACATGACTTTAGTGGATATAGCAGTAGAGTACATGGTACACACATGACTTTAGTGGATATAGCAGTAGAGTGCATGGTACATACATGACATTAGTGGATATAGCAGTAGAGTACATGGTACATCCATGACTTTAGTGGATATAGCAGTAGAGTACATGGCACATACATGACTTTAGTGGATATAGCAGTAGAGTACATGGTACATACATGACATTAGTGGATATAGCAGTAGAGAGCATGGTACATAAATGACATTAGTGGATATAGCAGTAGAGTGCATGGTACATACATGACATTAGTGGATATAGCAGTAGAGTGCATGGTACATACATGACATTAGTGGATATAGCAGTAGAGTACATGATACATCCATGACTTTAGTGGATATAGCATTGAAGTACAAGGTACATACGTGACTTTAGTGGATATAGCAGTAGAGTGCGTGGTACATACATGACTTTAGTGGATATAGCAGTAGAGTGCATGGTACATACATGACTTTAGTGGATATAGCAGTAGAGTGCATGGTACATACATGACATTAGTAGATATAGCAGTAGAGTACATGGTACATCCATGACTTTAGTGGATATAGCATTGAAGTACATGGTACATACGTGACTTTAGTGGATATAGCAGTAGAGTACATGGTGCATACATGACTTTAGTGGATATAGCAGTAGAGTACATGGTACACACATGACTTTAGTGGATATAGCAGTAGAGTGCATGGTACATACATGACATTAGTGGATATAGCAGTAGAGTACATGGCACATACATGACTTTAGTGGATATAGCAGTAGAGTACACGGTACATACATGACATTAGTGGATATAGCAGTAGAGAGCATGGTACATAAATGACATTAGTGGATATAGCAGTAGAGTGCATGAAAAATACATGAAATTAGTGGATATAGCAGTAGAGTGCATGGTACATACATGACTTTAGTGGATATAGCAGTAGAGTACATGGTGCATACATGACTTTAGTGAATATAACAGTAGAGTGCATGGTACATACATGACTTTAGTGGATATAGCAGTAGAGTACATGGTACATACATGACTTTAGTGGATATAGCAGCAGAGTGCATGGTACATACCGTACAAGACTTTAGTGGATATAGCAGTAGAGTACATGGTACATACATGACTTTAGTGGATATAGCAGTAGAGCGCATGGTACATACATGACTTTAGTAAATATAGCAGTAGAGTACATGGTACATACATGACTTTAGTGTGATTTACAGTCAAATCGTTCCATTTCACATTTGTCCCAATACACTACCATTCCCTTTCCTCACTTAATAAATCAGACGAATCAACTTTGGGATGAATCAACTTGTGGGACAAATGTGATTTGGGACAAATTAACTGATCATCTATATTTCACTAACCTTTGGTTGTTATCTTGCTGGATTCCAGATATTCACTTTCACCTACTGCATTAACTGCACAAACTCTGAATTGGTATTCAGTTCGCTGATTTAGGTTTTCAACATTGCATGAGGTATCATTAGGTGGTATATCATGTCTGACAATGGTCCATTTTTTCATCACATCATCACGTTGCTGAATGACATATTTCTCAATTTTGCTACCACCATCATCTTTAGGATGGTTCCATTCAAGTTTACAAGATTTTCCACCAATGTCACTTACATTCAGGGAACCCTCTGGTTTAGATGGTTTGTCTGCACATGTAAACACACAATTTAGTTAGTAAACACAACAATTCAAGCTAACATTGCAATGTGTCTTACTGCCTTCAATTTAAATGAGAACAGTGGATTTTAGATATACACCAAATATGACTACCCATAATTACACTATAATCTTGAAATATGAATAACTTGATTTGATGACTGTCGCATCAACGTACTGCAATGTATGATATAATAAATGTGTTTGAAATGCTGTCCTACGCATAGTAAGTGCGTGACAATAAGATGCAGTTTGTTATTCGGATCTTGATGGGCATATTGAAGGATTTAGTATCAGGCTAACTTAATAAATAGGACAAATCAACTTTGGGATGAATGAACTTGAGGGAGGAATCAACTTGAGAAGAATGTAATTTTAGATAAATCGACTAACCACCCATTAGTGGATATACATGTAGAGTGCATGGTACATACATGACTTTAGTGGATATAGCAGTAGAGTACATGATACATACCATACATGACTTTAATAGATATAGCAGTAGAGTACATGGTACATACATGACTTTAGTGGATATAGCAGTAGAGTACATGGTACATACATGACTTTAGTGGATATAGCAGTAGAGTACATAGTACATACATGACTTTAGTGCATATAGCAGTAGAAAACATGGTACATACATGACTTTAGTGGATATAGCAGTAGAGTGCATGATACATACCATACATGACTTTAATAGATATAGCAGTAGAGTACATGGTACAATGTACATACAAGTCTTTAGTGGATGTAACAGTAGAGTGCATGGTGCATACATGACATTAGTGGATATAGCAGTAGAGTACATGGTACATACATGACTTTAGTGGATATAGCAGTAGAGTACATGGAACATACATGACTTTAGTGGATATAGCAGTAGAGTACATGGAACATACATGACTTTAGTAGATATAGCAGTAGAGTGTATGGTACATACATGACTTTAGTGGATAAAGCAGTAGAGTGTATGGTACATACATGACTTTAGTAGATATAGCAGTAGAGTACATGGTACATACATGACTTTAGTGGATATAGCAGTAGAGTACATGGTACATACATGACTTTATTGGATATAGCAGCAGAGTGCATGGTACATACCGTACAAGACTTTAGTGGATATAGCAGTAGAGTACATGGTACATACATGACTTTAGTGGATATAGCGGTAGAGCGCATGGTACATACATGACTTTAGTGGATATAGCAGTAGAGTGCATTGTACATACATGACTTTAGTGGATATAGCAGTAGAGTACATGGTACATACATGACTTTAGTAGATATAGCAGTAGAGTGAATGGTACATTTTTGACTTTAGTGGATATAGCAGTAGAGTGCATAGTACATACATGACTTTAGTGGATATAGCAGTAGAGTGCATGGTGCATATATGACTTTAGTGGATATAGCAGTAGAGTGCATGGTACATACATGACTTTAGTGGATATAGCAGTAGAGTACATGGTACATACATGACTTTAGTGGATATAGCAGTAGAGTGCATGGTACATACATAACTTTAGTAGATATAGCAGTAGAGTACATGGTACATACATGACTTTAGTGGATATAGAAGTAGAGTACATGGTACATACATGACTTTAGTGGATATAGCAGTAGAGTACATGGTACATACATGACATTAGTGGATATAGCAGTAGAGTACATGGTACATACATGACGTTAGTGGATATAGCAGTAGAGTACATGGAACATACATGACTTTAGTAGATATAGCAGTAGAGTGTATGGTACATACATGACTTTAGTGGATAAAGCAGTAGAGTGTATGGTACATACATGACTTTAGTAGATATAGCAGTAGAGTACATGGTACATACATGACTTTAGTGGATATAGCAGTAGAGTGCATGGTACATACATAACTTTAGTAGATATAGCAGTAGAGTGCATGGTACATATATGACTTTAGTGGATATAGCAGTAGAGTACATGGTACATACATGACTTTATTGGATATAGCAGTAGAGTGCATGGTGCATACATGACTTTAGTGGATATAGCAGTAGAGTACATGGTACATACATGACTTTAGTAGATATAGCAGTAGAGTGAATGGTACATTTTTGACTTTAGTGGATATAGCAGTAGAGTGCATGGTACATACATGACTTTAGTGGATATAGCAGTAGAGTGCATGGTGCATATATGACTTTAGTGGATATAGCAGTAGAGTGCATGGTACATACATGACTTTAGTGGATATAGCAGTAGAGTGCATGGTACATACATGACATTAGTGGATATAGCAGTAGAGTACATGGTACATCCATGACTTTAGTGGATATAGCATTGAAGTACATGGTACATACGTGACTTTAGTGGATATAGCAGTAGAGTGCGTGGTACATACATGACTTTAGTGGATATAGCAGTAGAGTGCATGGTACATACATGACTTTAGTGGATATAGCAGTAGAGTGCATGGTACATACATGACATTAGTGGATATAGCAGTAGAGTACATGGTACATCCATGACTTTAGTGGATATAGCATTGAAGTACATGGTACATACGTGACTTTAGTGGATATAGCAGTAGAGTACATGGTACATACATGACATTAGTGGATATAGAAGTAGAGTACATGGTACATACATGACTTTAGTGGATATAACAGTAGAGTACATGGTACATACATGACTTTAGTGGATATAGCAGTAGAGTGTATGGTACATACATGACTTTAGTGGATAAAGCAGTAGAGTTTATGGTACATACATGACTTTAGTGGATATAGCAGTAGAGGACATGGTACATACATGACTTTAGTGGATATAGCAGTAGAGTACATGGTACATACATTACTTTAGTGGATATAGCAGTAGAGTACATGGTACATACATGACTTTAGTGGATATAGCAGTAGAGTACATGGTACATACATGACTTTATTGGATATAGCAGTAGAGTGCATGGTGCATACATGACTTTAGTGGATATAGCAGTAGAGTACATGGTACATACATGACTTTAGTAGATATAGCAGTAGAGTGAATGGTACATTTTTGACTTTAGTGGATATAGCAGTAGAGTGCATGGTACATACATGACTTTAGTGGATATAGCAGTAGAGTGCATGGTGCATATATGACTTTAGTGGATATAGCAGTAGAGTGCATGGTACATACATGACTTTAGTGGATATAGCAGTAGAGTGCATGGTACATACATGACATTAGTGGATATAGCAGTAGAGTACATGGTACATCCATGACTTTAGTGGATATAGCATTGAAGTACATGGTACATACGTGACTTTAGTGGATATAGCAGTAGAGTGCGTGGTACATACATGACTTTAGTGGATATAGCAGTAGAGTGCATGGTACATACATGACTTTAGTGGATATAGCAGTAGAGTGCATGGTACATACATGACATTAGTGGATATAGCAGTAGAGTACATGGTACATCCATGACTTTAGTGGATATAGCATTGAAGTACATGGTACATACGTGACTTTAGTGGATATAGCAGTAGAGTACATGGTGCATACATGACTTTAGTGGATATAGCAGTAGAGTACATGGTACACACATGACTTTAGTGGATATAGCAGTAGAGTGCATGGTACATACATGACATTAGTGGATATAGCAGTAGAGTACATGGTACATCCATGACTTTAGTGGATATAGCAGTAGAGTACATGGCACATACATGACTTTAGTGGATATAGCAGTAGAGTACATGGTACATACATGACATTAGTGGATATAGCAGTAGAGAGCATGGTACATAAATGACATTAGTGGATATAGCAGTAGAGTGCATGGTACATACATGACTTTAGTGGATATAGCAGTAGAGTACATGGTACATCCATGACTTTAGTGGATATAGCATTGAAGTACAAGGTACATACGTGACTTTAGTGGATATAGCAGTAGAGTGCGTGGTACATACATGACTTTAGTGGATATAGCAGTAGAGTGCATGGTACATACATGACTTTAGTGGATATAGCAGTAGAGTGCATGGTACATACATGACATTAGTAGATATAGCAGTAGAGTACATGGTACATCCATGACTTTAGTGGATATAGCATTGAAGTACATGGTACATACGTGACTTTAGTGGATATAGCAGTAGAGTACATGGTGCATACATGACTTTAGTGGATATAGCAGTAGAGTACATGGTACACACATGACTTTAGTGGATATAGCAGTAGAGTGCATGGTACATACATGACATTAGTGGATATAGCAGTAGAGTACATGGCACATACATGACTTTAGTGGATATAGCAGTAGAGTACACGGTACATACATGACATTAGTGGATATAGCAGTAGAGAGCATGGTACATAAATGACATTAGTGGATATAGCAGTAGAGTGCATGAAAAATACATGAAATTAGTGGATATAGCAGTAGAGTGCATGGTACATACATGACTTTAGTGGATATAGCAGTAGAGTGCATGGTGCATATATGACTTTAGTGGATATAGCAGTAGAGTGCATGGTACATACATGACTTTAGTGGATATAGCAGTAGAGTGCATGGCACATACATGACATTAGTGGATATAGCAGTAGAGTACATGGTACATCCATGACTTTAGTGGATATAGCATTGAAGTACATGGTACATACGTGACTTTAGTGGATATAGCAGTAGAGTGCGTGGTACATACATGACTTTAGTGGATATAGCAGTAGAGTGCATGGTACATACATGACTTTAGTGGATATAGCAGTAGAGTGCATGGTACATACATGACATTAGTGGATATAGCAGTAGAGTACATGGTACATCCATGACTTTAGTGGATATAGCATTGAAGTACATGGTACATACGTGACTTTAGTGGATATAGCAGTAGAGTACATGGTGCATACATGACTTTAGTGGATATAGCAGTAGAGTACATGGTACACACATGACTTTAGTGGATATAGCAGTAGAGTGCATGGTACATACATGACATTAGTGGATATAGCAGTAGAGTACATGGTACATCCATGACTTTAGTGGATATAGCAGTAGAGTACATGGCACATACATGACTTTAGTGGATATAGCAGTAGAGTACATGGTACATACATGACATTAGTGGATATAGCAGTAGAGAGCATGGTACATAAATGACATTAGTGGATATAGCAGTAGAGTGCATGGTACATACATGACTTTAGTGGATATAGCAGTAGAGTGCATGGTACATACATGACATTAGTGGATATAGCAGTAGAGTACATGGTACATCCATGACTTTAGTGGATATAGCATTGAAGTACAAGGTACATACGTGACTTTAGTGGATATAGCAGTAGAGTGCGTGGTACATACATGACTTTAGTGGATATAGCAGTAGAGTGCATGGTACATACATGACTTTAGTGGATATAGCAGTAGAGTGCATGGTACATACATGACATTAGTAGATATAGCAGTAGAGTACATGGTACATCCATGACTTTAGTGGATATAGCATTGAAGTACATGGTACATACGTGACTTTAGTGGATATAGCAGTAGAGTACATGGTGCATACATGACTTTAGTGGATATAGCAGTAGAGTACATGGTACACACATGACTTTAGTGGATATAGCAGTAGAGTGCATGGTACATACATGACATTAGTGGATATAGCAGTAGAGTACATGGCACATACATGACTTTAGTGGATATAGCAGTAGAGTACACGGTACATACATGACATTAGTGGATATAGCAGTAGAGAGCATGGTACATAAATGACATTAGTGGATATAGCAGTAGAGTGCATGAAAAATACATGAAATTAGTGGATATAGCAGTAGAGTGCATGGTACATACATGACTTTAGTGGATATAGCAGTAGAGTACATGGTGCATACATGACTTTAGTGAATATAACAGTAGAGTGCATGGTACATACATGACTTTAGTGGATATAGCAGTAGAGTACATGGTACATACATGACTTTAGTGGATATAGCAGCAGAGTGCATGGTACATACCGTACAAGACTTTAGTGGATATAGCAGTAGAGTACATGGTACATACATGACTTTAGTGGATATAGCAGTAGAGCGCATGGTACATACATGACTTTAGTAAATATAGCAGTAGAGTACATGGTACATACATGACTTTAGTGTGATTTACAGTCAAATCGTTCCATTTCACATTTGTCCCAATACACTACCATTCCCTTTCCTCACTTAATAAATCAGACGAATCAACTTTGGGATGAATCAACTTGTGAGACAAATGTGATTTGGGACAAATTAACTGACCATCTATATTTCACTAACCTTTGGTTGTTATCTTGCTGGATTCCAGATATTCACTTTCACCTACTGCATTAACTGCACAAACTCTGAATTGGTATTCAGTTCGCTGATTTAGGTTTTCAACATTGCATGAGGTATCATTAGGTGGTATATCATGTCTGACAATGGTCCATTTTTTCATCACATCATCACGTTGCTGAATGACATATTTCTCAATTTTGCTACCACCATCATCTTTAGGATGGTTCCATTCAAGTTTACAAGATTTTCCACCAATGTCACTTACATTCAGGGAACCCTCTGGTTTAGATGGTTTGTCTGCACATGTAAACACACAATTTAGTTAGTAAACACAACAATTCAAGCTAACATTGCAATGTGTCTTACTGCCTTCAATTTAAATGAGAACAGTGGATTTTAGATATACACCAAATATGACTACCCATAATTACACTATAATCTTGAAATATGAATAACTTGATTTGATGACTGTCGCATCAACGTACTGCAATGTATGATATAATAAATGTGTTTGAAATGCTGTCCTACGCATAGTAAGTGCGTGACAATAAGATGCAGTTTGTTATTCGGATCTTGATGGGCATATTGAAGGATTTAGTATCAGGCTAACTTAATAAATAGGACAAATCAACTTTGGGATGAATGAACTTGAGGGAGGAATCAACTTGAGAAGAATGTAATTTTAGATAAATCGACTAACCACCCATTAGTGGATATACATGTAGAGTGCATGGTACATACATGACTTTAGTGGATATAGCAGTAGAGTACATGATACATACCATACATGACTTTAATAGATATAGCAGTAGAGTACATGGTACATACATGACTTTAGTGGATATAGCAGTAGAGTACATGGTACATACATGACTTTAGTGGATATAGCAGTAGAGTACATAGTACATACATGACTTTAGTGCATATAGCAGTAGAAAACATGGTACATACATGACTTTAGTGGATATAGCAGTAGAGTGCATGATACATACCATACATGACTTTAATAGATATAGCAGTAGAGTACATGGTACAATGTACATACAAGTCTTTAGTGGATGTAACAGTAGAGTGCATGGTGCATACATGACATTAGTGGATATAGCAGTAGAGTACATGGTACATACATGACTTTAGTGGATATAGCAGTAGAGTACATGGAACATACATGACTTTAGTGGATATAGCAGTAGAGTACATGGTACATACATGACTTTAGTGGATATAGCAGTAGAGTACATGGTACATACATGACTTTAGTGGATATAGCAGTAGAGTACATGGTACATACATGACATTAGTGGATATAGCAGTAGAGTACATGGTACATACATGACTTTAGTGGGTATAGCAGTAGAGTACATGGAACATACATGACTTTAGTAGATATAGCAGTAGAGTGTATGGTACATACATGACTTTAGTGGATAAAGCAGTAGAGTGTATGGTACATACATGACTTTAGTAGATATAGCAGTAGAGTACATGGTACATACATGACTTTAGTGGATATAGCAGTAGAGTACATGGTACATACATGACTTTATTGGATATAGCAGCAGAGTGCATGGTACATACCGTACAAGACTTTAGTGGATATAGCAGTAGAGTGAATGGTACATTTTTGACTTTAGTGGATATAGCAGTAGAGTGCATAGTACATACATGACTTTAGTGGATATAGCAGTAGAGTGCATGGTGCATATATGACTTTAGTGGATATAGCAGTAGAGTGCATGGTACATACATGACTTTAGTGGATATAGCAGTAGAGTACATGGTACATACATGACTTTAGTGGATATAGCAGTAGAGTGCATGGTACATACATAACTTTAGTAGATATAGCAGTAGAGTGCATGGTACATATATGACTTTAGTGGATATAGCAGTAGAGTACATGGTACATACATGACTTTAGTGGATATAGAAGTAGAGTACATGGTACATACATGACTTTAGTGGACATAGCAGTAGAGTACATGGTACATACATGACATTAGTGGATATAGCAGTAGAGTACATGGTACATACATGACGTTAGTGGATATAGCAGTAGAGTACATGGAACATACATGACTTTAGTAGATATAGCAGTAGAGTGTATGGTACATACATGACTTTAGTGGATAAAGCAGTAGAGTGTATGGTACATACATGACTTTAGTAGATATAGCAGTAGAGTACATGGTACATACATGACTTTAGTGGATATAGCAGTAGAGTGCATGGTACATACATAACTTTAGTAGATATAGCAGTAGAGTGCATGGTACATATATGACTTTAGTGGATATAGCAGTAGAGTACATGGTACATACATGACTTTAGTAGATATAGCAGTAGAGTACATGGTACATACATGACTTTAGTGGATATAGCAGTAGAGTACATGGTACATACATGACTTTATTGGATATAGCAGTAGAGTGCATGGTACATACATGACTTTAGTGGATATAGCAGTAGAGTGCATTGTACATACATGACTTTAGTGGATATAGCAGTAGAGTACATGGTACATACATGACTTTAGTAGATATAGCAGTAGAGTGAATGGTACATTTTTTACTTTAGTGGATATAGCAGTAGAGTGCATGGTACATACATGACTTTAGTGGATATAGCAGTAGAGTACATGGTATATACATGACTTTAGTGGATAAAGCAGTAGAGTGTATGGTACATACATGACTTTAGTAGATATAGCAGTAGAGTACATGGTACATACATGACTTTAGTGGATATAGCAGTAGAGTACATGGTACATACATGACTTTATTGGATATAGCAGTAGAGTGCATGGTACATACATGACCTTAGTGGATATAGCAGTAGAGTGCATTGTACATACATGACTTTAGTGGATATAGCAGTAGAGTACATGGTACATACATGACTTTAGTAGATATAGCAGTAGAGTGAATGGTACATTTTTTACTTTAGTGGATATAGCAGTAGAGTGCATAGTACATACATGACTTTAGTGGATATAGCAGTAGAGTGCATGGTGCATATATGACTTTAGTGGATATAGCAGTAGAGTGCATGGTACATACATGACTTTAGTGGAAATAGCAGTAGAGTGCATGGTATATACATGACATTAGTGGATATAGCAGTAGAGTGCATGGTACATACATGACTTTAGTGGATATAGCAGTAGAGTACATGGTATATACATGACATTAGTGGATATAGCAGTAGAGTGCATGGCACATACATGACATTAGTGGATATAGCAGTAGAGTACATGGTACATACATGACTTTAGTGGATATAGCAGTAGAGTACATGGTACATACATGACTTTAGTGGATATAGCAGTAGAGTACATGGTATATACATGACTTTAGTGGATATAGCAGTAGAGTACATGGTGCATACATGACTTTAGTGGATATAGCAGTAGAGTACATGGTACACACATGACTTTAGTGGATATAGCAGTAGAGTGCATGGTACATACATGACATTAGTGGATATAGCAGTAGAGTGCATGAAAAATACATGACATTAGTGGATATAGCAGTAGAGTACATGGTACATACATGACTTTAGTGGATATAGCAGTAGAGTACATGGTACATCCATGACTTTAGTGGATATAGCATTGAAGTACAAGGTACATACGTGACTTTAGTGGATATAGCAGTAGAGTGCGTGGTACATACATGACTTTAGTGGATATAGCAGTAGAGTGCATGGTACATACATGACTTTAGTGGATATAGCAGTAGAGTGCATGGTACATACATGACATTAGTAGATATAGCAGTAGAGTACATGGTACATCCATGACTTTAGTGGATATAGCATTGAAGTACATGGTACATACGTGACTTTAGTGGATATAGCAGTAGAGTACATGGTGCATACATGACTTTAGTGGATATAGCAGTAGAGTACATGGTACACACATGACTTTAGTGGATATAGCAGTAGAGTGCATGGTACATACATGACATTAGTGGATATAGCAGTAGAGTACATGGCACATACATGACTTTAGTGGATATAGCAGTAGAGTACACGGTACATACATGACATTAGTGGATATAGCAGTAGAGAGCATGGTACATAAATGACATTAGTGGATATAGCAGTAGAGTGCATGAAAAATACATGACTTTAGTGGATATAGCAGTAGAGTGCATGGTGCATATATGACTTTAGTGGATATAGCAGTAGAGTGCATGGTACATACATGACTTTAGTGGATATAGCAGTAGAGTGCATGGCACATACATGACATTAGTGGATATAGCAGTAGAGTACATGGTACATCCATGACTTTAGTGGATATAGCATTGAAGTACATGGTACATACGTGACTTTAGTGGATATAGCAGTAGAGTGCGTGGTACATACATGACTTTAGTGGATATAGCAGTAGAGTGCATGGTACATACATGACTTTAGTGGATATAGCAGTAGAGTGCATGGTACATACATGACATTAGTGGATATAGCAGTAGAGTACATGGTACATCCATGACTTTAGTGGATATAGCATTGAAGTACATGGTACATACGTGACTTTAGTGGATATAGCAGTAGAGTACATGGTGCATACATGACTTTAGTGGATATAGCAGTAGAGTACATGGTACACACATGACTTTAGTGGATATAGCAGTAGAGTGCATGGTACATACATGACATTAGTGGATATAGCAGTAGAGTACATGGTACATCCATGACTTTAGTGGATATAGCAGTAGAGTACATGGCACATACATGACTTTAGTGGATATAGCAGTAGAGTACATGGTACATACATGACATTAGTGGATATAGCAGTAGAGAGCATGGTACATAAAGGACATTAGTGGATATAGCAGTAGAGTGCATGGTACATACATGACTTTAGTGGATATAGCAGTAGAGTACATGGTATATACATGACATTAGTGGATATAGCAGTAGAGTGTATGGTACATACATGACTTTAGTGGATAAAGCAGTAGAGTGTATGGTACATACATGACTTTAGTAGATATAGCAGTAGAGTACATGGTACATACATGACTTTAGTTGATATAGCAGTAGAGTACATGGTACATACATGACTTTATTGGATATAGCAGTAGAGTGCATGGTACATACATGACCTTAGTGGATATAGCAGTAGAGTGCATTGTACATACATGACTTTAGTGGATATAGCAGTAGAGTACATGGTACATACATGACTTTAGTAGATATAGCAGTAGAGTGAATGGTACATTTTTTACTTTAGTGGATATAGCAGTAGAGTGCATAGTACATACATGACTTTAGTGGATATAGCAGTAGAGTGCATGGTGCATATATGACTTTAGTGGATATAGCAGTAGAGTGCATGGTACATACATGACTTTAGTGGAAATAGCAGTAGAGTGCATGGTATATACATGACATTAGTGGATATAGCAGTAGAGTGCATGGTACATACATGACTTTAGTGGATATAGCAGTAGAGTACATGGTATATACATGACATTAGTGGATATAGCAGTAGAGTGCATGGCACATACATGACATTAGTGGATATAGCAGTAGAGTACATGGTACATACATGACTTTAGTGGATATAGCAGTAGAGTACATGGTACATACATGACTTTAGTGGATATAGCAGTAGAGTACATGGTATATACATGACTTTAGTGGATATAGCAGTAGAGTACATGGTGCATACATGACTTTAGTGGATATAGCAGTAGAGTACATGGTACACACATGACTTTAGTGGATATAGCAGTAGAGTGCATGGTACATACATGACATTAGTGGATATAGCAGTAGAGTGCATGAAAAATACATGACATTAGTGGATATAGTAGTAGAGTACATGGTACATACATGACTTTAGTGGATATAGCAGTAGAGTACATGGTACATCCATGACTTTAGTGGATATAGCATTGAAGTACATGGTACATACGTGACTTTAGTGGATATAGCAGTAGAGTACATGGTGCATACATGACTTTAGTGGATATAGCAGTAGAGTACATGGTACACACATGACTTTAGTGGATATAGCAGTAGAGTGCATGGTACATACATGACATTAGTGGATATAGCAGTAGAGTACATGGTACATCCATGACTTTAGTGGATATAGCAGTAGAGTACATGGCACATACATGACTTTAGTGGATATAGCAGTAGAGTACATGGTACATACATGACATTAGTGGATATAGCAGTAGAGAGCATGGTACATAAATGACATTAGTGGATATAGCAGTAGAGTGCATGGTACATACATGACTTTAGTGGATATAGCAGTAGAGTGCATGGTACATACATGACATTAGTGGATATAGCAGTAGAGTGCATGGCACATACATGACATTAGTGGATATAGCAGTAGAGTACATGGTACATACATGACTTTAGTGGATATAGCAGTAGAGTACATGGTACATACATGACTTTAGTGGATATAGCAGTAGAGTACATGGTATATACATGACTTTAGTGGATATAGCAGTAGAGTACATGGTGCATACATGACTTTAGTGGATATAGCAGTAGAGTACATGGTACACACATGACTTTAGTGGATATAGCAGTAGAGTGCATGGTACATACATGACATTAGTGGATATAGCAGTAGAGTGCATGAAAAATACATGACATTAGTGGATATAGCAGTAGAGTACATGGTACATACATGACTTTAGTGGATATAGCAGTAGAGTACATGGTACATCCATGACTTTAGTGGATATAGCATTGAAGTACATGGTACTTACGTGACTTTAGTGGATATAGCAGTAGAGTACATGGTGCATACATGACTTTAGTGGATATAGCAGTAGAGTACATGGTACACACATGACTTTAGTGGATATAGCAGTAGAGTGCATGGTACATACATGACATTAGTGGATATAGCAGTAGAGTACATGGTACATCCATGACTTTAGTGGATATAGCAGTAGAGTACATGGCACATACATGACTTTAGTGGATATAGCAGTAGAGTACATGGTACATACATGACATTAGTGGATATAGCAGTAGAGAGCATGGTACATAAATGACATTAGTGGATATAGCAGTAGAGTGCATGGTACATACATGACTTTAGTGGATATAGCAGTAGAGTGCATGGTACATACATGACATTAGTGGATATAGCAGTAGAGTACATGGTACATCCATGACTTTAGTGGATATAGCATTGAAGTACAAGGTACATACGTGACTTTAGTGGATATAGCAGTAGAGTGCGTGGTACATACATGACTTTAGTGGATATAGCAGTAGAGTGCATGGTACATACATGACTTTAGTGGATATAGCAGTAGAGTGCATGGTACATACATGACATTAGTAGATATAGCAGTAGAGTACATGGTACATCCATGACTTTAGTGGATATAGCATTGAAGTACATGGTACATACGTGACTTTAGTGGATATAGCAGTAGAGTACATGGTGCATACATGACTTTAGTGGATATAGCAGTAGAGTACATGGTACACACATGACTTTAGTGGATATAGCAGTAGAGTGCATGGTACATACATGACATTAGTGGATATAGCAGTAGAGTACATGGCACATACATGACTTTAGTGGATATAGCAGTAGAGTACACGGTACATACATGACATTAGTGGATATAGCAGTAGAGAGCATGGTACATAAATGACATTAGTGGATATAGCAGTAGAGTGCATGAAAAATACATGAAATTAGTGGATATAGCAGTAGAGTGCATGGTACATACATGACTTTAGTGGATATAGCAGTAGAGTGCATGGTGCATATATGACTTTAGTGGATATAGCAGTAGAGTGCATGGTACATACATGACTTTAGTGGATATAGCAGTAGAGTGCATGGCACATACATGACATTAGTGGATATAGCAGTAGAGTACATGGTACATCCATGACTTTAGTGGATATAGCATTGAAGTACATGGTACATACGTGACTTTAGTGGATATAGCAGTAGAGTGCGTGGTACATACATGACTTTAGTGGATATAGCAGTAGAGTGCATGGTACATACATGACTTTAGTGGATATAGCAGTAGAGTGCATGGTACATACATGACATTAGTGGATATAGCAGTAGAGTACATGGTACATCCATGACTTTAGTGGATATAGCATTGAAGTACATGGTACATACGTGACTTTAGTGGATATAGCAGTAGAGTACATGGTGCATACATGACTTTAGTGGATATAGCAGTAGAGTACATGGTACACACATGACTTTAGTGGATATAGCAGTAGAGTGCATGGTACATACATGACATTAGTGGATATAGCAGTAGAGTACATGGTACATCCATGACTTTAGTGGATATAGCAGTAGAGTACATGGCACATACATGACTTTAGTGGATATAGCAGTAGAGTACATGGTACATACATGACATTAGTGGATATAGCAGTAGAGAGCATGGTACATAAATGACATTAGTGGATATAGCAGTAGAGTGCATGGTACATACATGACATTAGTGGATATAGCAGTAGAGTGCATGGTACATACATGACATTAGTGGATATAGCAGTAGAGTACATGATACATCCATGACTTTAGTGGATATAGCATTGAAGTACAAGGTACATACGTGACTTTAGTGGATATAGCAGTAGAGTGCGTGGTACATACATGACTTTAGTGGATATAGCAGTAGAGTGCATGGTACATACATGACTTTAGTGGATATAGCAGTAGAGTGCATGGTACATACATGACATTAGTAGATATAGCAGTAGAGTACATGGTACATCCATGACTTTAGTGGATATAGCATTGAAGTACATGGTACATACGTGACTTTAGTGGATATAGCAGTAGAGTACATGGTGCATACATGACTTTAGTGGATATAGCAGTAGAGTACATGGTACACACATGACTTTAGTGGATATAGCAGTAGAGTGCATGGTACATACATGACATTAGTGGATATAGCAGTAGAGTACATGGCACATACATGACTTTAGTGGATATAGCAGTAGAGTACACGGTACATACATGACATTAGTGGATATAGCAGTAGAGAGCATGGTACATAAATGACATTAGTGGATATAGCAGTAGAGTGCATGAAAAATACATGAAATTAGTGGATATAGCAGTAGAGTGCATGGTACATACATGACTTTAGTGGATATAGCAGTAGAGTACATGGTGCATACATGACTTTAGTGAATATAACAGTAGAGTGCATGGTACATACATGACTTTAGTGGATATAGCAGTAGAGTACATGGTACATACATGACTTTAGTGGATATAGCAGCAGAGTGCATGGTACATACCGTACAAGACTTTAGTGGATATAGCAGTAGAGTACATGGTACATACATGACTTTAGTGGATATAGCAGTAGAGCGCATGGTACATACATGACTTTAGTAAATATAGCAGTAGAGTACATGGTACATACATGACTTTAGTGTGATTTACAGTCAAATCGTTCCATTTCACATTTGTCCCAATACACTACCATTCCCTTTCCTCACTTAATAAATCAGACGAATCAACTTTGGGATGAATCAACTTGTGGGACAAATGTGATTTGGGACAAATTAACTGATCATCTATATTTCACTAACCTTTGGTTGTTATCTTGCTGGATTCCAGATATTCACTTTCACCTACTGCATTAACTGCACAAACTCTGAATTGGTATTCAGTTCGCTGATTTAGGTTTTCAACATTGCATGAGGTATCATTAGGTGGTATATCATGTCTGACAATGGTCCATTTTTTCATCACATCATCACGTTGCTGAATGACATATTTCTCAATTTTGCTACCACCATCATCTTTAGGATGGTTCCATTCAAGTTTACAAGATTTTCCACCAATGTCACTTACATTCAGGGAACCCTCTGGTTTAGATGGTTTGTCTGCACATGTAAACACACAATTTAGTTAGTAAACACAACAATTCAAGCTAACATTGCAATGTGTCTTACTGCCTTCAATTTAAATGAGAACAGTGGATTTTAGATATACACCAAATATGACTACCCATAATTACACTATAATCTTGAAATATGAATAACTTGATTTGATGACTGTCGCATCAACGTACTGCAATGTATGATATAATAAATGTGTTTGAAATGCTGTCCTACGCATAGTAAGTGCGTGACAATAAGATGCAGTTTGTTATTCGGATCTTGATGGGCATATTGAAGGATTTAGTATCAGGCTAACTTAATAAATAGGACAAATCAACTTTGGGATGAATGAACTTGAGGGAGGAATCAACTTGAGAAGAATGTAATTTTAGATAAATCGACTAACCACCCATTAGTGGATATACATGTAGAGTGCATGGTACATACATGACTTTAGTGGATATAGCAGTAGAGTACATGATACATACCATACATGACTTTAATAGATATAGCAGTAGAGTACATGGTACATACATGACTTTAGTGGATATAGCAGTAGAGTACATGGTACATACATGACTTTAGTGGATATAGCAGTAGAGTACATAGTACATACATGACTTTAGTGCATATAGCAGTAGAAAACATGGTACATACATGACTTTAGTGGATATAGCAGTAGAGTGCATGATACATACCATACATGACTTTAATAGATATAGCAGTAGAGTACATGGTACAATGTACATACAAGTCTTTAGTGGATGTAACAGTAGAGTGCATGGTGCATACATGACATTAGTGGATATAGCAGTAGAGTACATGGTACATACATGACTTTAGTGGATATAGCAGTAGAGTACATGGAACATACATGACTTTAGTGGATATAGCAGTAGAGTACATGGAACATACATGACTTTAGTAGATATAGCAGTAGAGTGTATGGTACATACATGACTTTAGTGGATAAAGCAGTAGAGTGTATGGTACATACATGACTTTAGTAGATATAGCAGTAGAGTACATGGTACATACATGACTTTAGTGGATATAGCAGTAGAGTACATGGTACATACATGACTTTATTGGATATAGCAGCAGAGTGCATGGTACATACCGTACAAGACTTTAGTGGATATAGCAGTAGAGTACATGGTACATACATGACTTTAGTGGATATAGCGGTAGAGCGCATGGTACATACATGACTTTAGTGGATATAGCAGTAGAGTGCATTGTACATACATGACTTTAGTGGATATAGCAGTAGAGTACATGGTACATACATGACTTTAGTAGATATAGCAGTAGAGTGAATGGTACATTTTTGACTTTAGTGGATATAGCAGTAGAGTGCATAGTACATACATGACTTTAGTGGATATAGCAGTAGAGTGCATGGTGCATATATGACTTTAGTGGATATAGCAGTAGAGTGCATGGTACATACATGACTTTAGTGGATATAGCAGTAGAGTACATGGTACATACATGACTTTAGTGGATATAGCAGTAGAGTGCATGGTACATACATAACTTTAGTAGATATAGCAGTAGAGTACATGGTACATACATGACTTTAGTGGATACAGAAGTAGAGTACATGGTACATACATGACTTTAGTGGATATAGCAGTAGAGTACATGGTACATACATGACATTAGTGGATATAGCAGTAGAGTACATGGTACATACATGACGTTAGTGGATATAGCAGTAGAGTACATGGAACATACATGACTTTAGTAGATATAGCAGTAGAGTGTATGGTACATACATGACTTTAGTGGATAAAGCAGTAGAGTGTATGGTACATACATGACTTTAGTAGATATAGCAGTAGAGTACATGGTACATACATGACTTTAGTGGATATAGCAGTAGAGTGCATGGTACATACATAACTTTAGTAGATATAGCAGTAGAGTGCATGGTACATATATGACTTTAGTGGATATAGCAGTAGAGTACATGGTACATACATGACTTTAGTAGATATAGCAGTAGAGTACATGGTACATACATGACTTTAGTGGATATAGCAGTAGAGTACATGGTACATACATGACTTTATTGGATATAGCAGTAGAGTGCATGGTACATACATGACTTTAGTGGATATAGCAGTAGAGTGCATTGTACATACATGACTTTAGTGGATATAGCAGTAGAGTACATGGTACATACATGACTTTAGTAGATATAGCAGTAGAGTGAATGGTACATTTTTGACTTTAGTGGATATAGCAGTAGAGTGCATGGTACATACATGACTTTAGTGGATATAGCAGTAGAGTACATGGTGTATACATGACATTAGTGGATATAGCAGTAGAGTGTATGGTACATACATGACTTTAGTGGATAAAGCAGTAGAGTGTATGGTACATACATGACTTTAGTAGATATAGCAGTAGAGTACATGGTACATACATGACTTTAGTGGATATAGCAGTAGAGTACATGGTACATACATGACTTTATTGGATATAGCAGTAGAGTGCATGGTACATACATGACCTTAGTGGATATAGCAGTAGAGTGCATTGTACATACATGACTTTAGTGGATATAGCAGTAGAGTACATGGTACATACATGACTTTAGTAGATATAGCAGTAGAGTGAATGGTACATTTTTTACTTTAGTGGATATAGCAGTAGAGTGCATAGTACATACATGACTTTAGTGGATATAGCAGTAGAGTGCATGGTGCATATATGACTTTAGTGGATATAGCAGTAGAGTGCATGGTACATACATGACATTAGTGGATATAGCAGTAGAGTACATGGTACATCCATGACTTTAGTGGATATAGCAGTAGAGTACATGGCACATACATGACTTTAGTGGATATAGCAGTAGAGTACATGGTACATACATGACATTAGTGGATATAGCAGTAGAGAGCATGGTACATAAATGACATTAGTGGATATAGCAGTAGAGTGCATGGTACATACATGACATTAGTGGATATAGCAGTAGAGTGCATGGTACATACATGACATTAGTGGATATAGCAGTAGAGTACATGATACATCCATGACTTTAGTGGATATAGCATTGAAGTACAAGGTACATACGTGACTTTAGTGGATATAGCAGTAGAGTGCGTGGTACATACATGACTTTAGTGGATATAGCAGTAGAGTGCATGGTACATACATGACTTTAGTGGATATAGCAGTAGAGTGCATGGTACATACATGACATTAGTAGATATAGCAGTAGAGTACATGGTACATCCATGACTTTAGTGGATATAGCATTGAAGTACATGGTACATACGTGACTTTAGTGGATATAGCAGTAGAGTACATGGTGCATACATGACTTTAGTGGATATAGCAGTAGAGTACATGGTACACACATGACTTTAGTGGATATAGCAGTAGAGTGCATGGTACATACATGACATTAGTGGATATAGCAGTAGAGTACATGGCACATACATGACTTTAGTGGATATAGCAGTAGAGTACACGGTACATACATGACATTAGTGGATATAGCAGTAGAGAGCATGGTACATAAATGACATTAGTGGATATAGCAGTAGAGTGCATGAAAAATACATGAAATTAGTGGATATAGCAGTAGAGTGCATGGTACATACATGACTTTAGTGGATATAGCAGTAGAGTACATGGTGCATACATGACTTTAGTGAATATAACAGTAGAGTGCATGGTACATACATGACTTTAGTGGATATAGCAGTAGAGTACATGGTACATACATGACTTTAGTGGATATAGCAGCAGAGTGCATGGTACATACCGTACAAGACTTTAGTGGATATAGCAGTAGAGTACATGGTACATACATGACTTTAGTGGATATAGCAGTAGAGCGCATGGTACATACATGACTTTAGTAAATATAGCAGTAGAGTACATGGTACATACATGACTTTAGTGTGATTTACAGTCAAATCGTTCCATTTCACATTTGTCCCAATACACTACCATTCCCTTTCCTCACTTAATAAATCAGACGAATCAACTTTGGGATGAATCAACTTGTGGGACAAATGTGATTTGGGACAAATTAACTGATCATCTATATTTCACTAACCTTTGGTTGTTATCTTGCTGGATTCCAGATATTCACTTTCACCTACTGCATTAACTGCACAAACTCTGAATTGGTATTCAGTTCGCTGATTTAGGTTTTCAACATTGCATGAGGTATCATTAGGTGGTATATCATGTCTGACAATGGTCCATTTTTTCATCACATCATCACGTTGCTGAATGACATATTTCTCAATTTTGCTACCACCATCATCTTTAGGATGGTTCCATTCAAGTTTACAAGATTTTCCACCAATGTCACTTACATTCAGGGAACCCTCTGGTTTAGATGGTTTGTCTGCACATGTAAACACACAATTTAGTTAGTAAACACAACAATTCAAGCTAACATTGCAATGTGTCTTACTGCCTTCAATTTAAATGAGAACAGTGGATTTTAGATATACACCAAATATGACTACCCATAATTACACTATAATCTTGAAATATGAATAACTTGATTTGATGACTGTCGCATCAACGTACTGCAATGTATGATATAATAAATGTGTTTGAAATGCTGTCCTACGCATAGTAAGTGCGTGACAATAAGATGCAGTTTGTTATTCGGATCTTGATGGGCATATTGAAGGATTTAGTATCAGGCTAACTTAATAAATAGGACAAATCAACTTTGGGATGAATGAACTTGAGGGAGGAATCAACTTGAGAAGAATGTAATTTTAGATAAATCGACTAACCACCCATTAGTGGATATACATGTAGAGTGCATGGTACATACATGACTTTAGTGGATATAGCAGTAGAGTACATGATACATACCATACATGACTTTAATAGATATAGCAGTAGAGTACATGGTACATACATGACTTTAGTGGATATAGCAGTAGAGTACATGGTACATACATGACTTTAGTGGATATAGCAGTAGAGTACATAGTACATACATGACTTTAGTGCATATAGCAGTAGAAAACATGGTACATACATGACTTTAGTGGATATAGCAGTAGAGTGCATGATACATACCATACATGACTTTAATAGATATAGCAGTAGAGTACATGGTACAATGTACATACAAGTCTTTAGTGGATGTAACAGTAGAGTGCATGGTGCATACATGACATTAGTGGATATAGCAGTAGAGTACATGGTACATACATGACTTTAGTGGATATAGCAGTAGAGTACATGGAACATACATGACTTTAGTGGATATAGCAGTAGAGTACATGGAACATACATGACTTTAGTAGATATAGCAGTAGAGTGTATGGTACATACATGACTTTAGTGGATAAAGCAGTAGAGTGTATGGTACATACATGACTTTAGTAGATATAGCAGTAGAGTACATGGTACATACATGACTTTAGTGGATATAGCAGTAGAGTACATGGTACATACATGACTTTATTGGATATAGCAGCAGAGTGCATGGTACATACCGTACAAGACTTTAGTGGATATAGCAGTAGAGTACATGGTACATACATGACTTTAGTGGATATAGCGGTAGAGCGCATGGTACATACATGACTTTAGTGGATATAGCAGTAGAGTGCATTGTACATACATGACTTTAGTGGATATAGCAGTAGAGTACATGGTACATACATGACTTTAGTAGATATAGCAGTAGAGTGAATGGTACATTTTTGACTTTAGTGGATATAGCAGTAGAGTGCATAGTACATACATGACTTTAGTGGATATAGCAGTAGAGTGCATGGTGCATATATGACTTTAGTGGATATAGCAGTAGAGTGCATGGTACATACATGACTTTAGTGGATATAGCAGTAGAGTACATGGTACATACATGACTTTAGTGGATATAGCAGTAGAGTGCATGGTACATACATAACTTTAGTAGATATAGCAGTAGAGTACATGGTACATACATGACTTTAGTGGATATAGAAGTAGAGTACATGGTACATACATGACTTTAGTGGATATAGCAGTAGAGTACATGGTACATACATGACATTAGTGGATATAGCAGTAGAGTACATGGTACATACATGACGTTAGTGGATATAGCAGTAGAGTACATGGAACATACATGACTTTAGTAGATATAGCAGTAGAGTGTATGGTACATACATGACTTTAGTGGATAAAGCAGTAGAGTGTATGGTACATACATGACTTTAGTAGATATAGCAGTAGAGTACATGGTACATACATGACTTTAGTGGATATAGCAGTAGAGTGCATGGTACATACATAACTTTAGTAGATATAGCAGTAGAGTGCATGGTACATATATGACTTTAGTGGATATAGCAGTAGAGTACATGGTACATACATGACTTTAGTAGATATAGCAGTAGAGTACATGGTACATACATGACTTTAGTGGATATAGCAGTAGAGTACATGGTACATACATGACTTTATTGGATATAGCAGTAGAGTGCATGGTACATACATGACTTTAGTGGATATAGCAGTAGAGTGCATTGTACATACATGACTTTAGTGGATATAGCAGTAGAGTACATGGTACATACATGACTTTAGTAGATATAGCAGTAGAGTGAATGGTACATTTTTGACTTTAGTGGATATAGCAGTAGAGTGCATGGTACATACATGACTTTAGTGGATATAGCAGTAGAGTACATGGTGTATACATGACATTAGTGGATATAGCAGTAGAGTGTATGGTACATACATGACTTTAGTGGATAAAGCAGTAGAGTGTATGGTACATACATGACTTTAGTAGATATAGCAGTAGAGTACATGGTACATACATGACTTTAGTGGATATAGCAGTAGAGTACATGGTACATACATGACTTTATTGGATATAGCAGTAGAGTGCATGGTACATACATGACCTTAGTGGATATAGCAGTAGAGTGCATTGTACATACATGACTTTAGTGGATATAGCAGTAGAGTACATGGTACATACATGACTTTAGTAGATATAGCAGTAGAGTGAATGGTACATTTTTTACTTTAGTGGATATAGCAGTAGAGTGCATAGTACATACATGACTTTAGTGGATATAGCAGTAGAGTGCATGGTGCATATATGACTTTAGTGGATATAGCAGTAGAGTGCATGGTACATACATGACTTTAGTGGAAATAGCAGTAGAGTGCATGGTATATACATGACATTAGTGGATATAGCAGTAGAGTGCATGGTACATACATGACTTTAGTGGATATAGCAGTAGAGTACATGGTATATACATGACATTAGTGGATATAGCAGTAGAGTGCATGGCACATACATGACATTAGTGGATATAGCAGTAGAGTACATGGTACATACATGACTTTAGTGGATATAGCAGTAGAGTACATGGTACATACATGACTTTAGTGGATATAGCAGTAGAGTACATGGTATATACATGACTTTAGTGGATATAGCAGTAGAGTACATGGTACATACATGACTTTAGTGGATATAGCAGTGGAATACATGGTACATGCATGACTTTAGTAGATATAGCAGTAGAGTGCATGGTACATACATGACTTTAGTGGATATAACAGTAGAGTACATGGTACATACATGACATTAGTGGATATAGCAGTAGAGTACATACATGACTTTAGTGGATATAGAATGAATATGCAAGACAAGCATTTGTCAACATGTATTCTTATTTGCAGATATAATAATTAAATTTGTTCTTTTATAATGATGTCTTAATCAATTACAAAAATTGTATTACATTATGCCAGTATTTTGAGTTCATTTACAAATCAAAGAAAGCTTAAAAAGAACTAATGTGTGCTGTGAGTATTGGAAACATATTAAAAATCATTTGGCTTTCCAAACTAGAAGTGTGGCTACTAATATTTGTCTGCAATTTGAAATGTACAACATGAAGACAATGTGGTCCACATTATTGAAGTTTAGAATACTTATAGGAAATACATTTGATATTATATCTATGGTATTTAATCTAATTTATTTCAGCATACTTATACCACAAGCTCAAAATTAAACATAAGAATTGTGTGCCCTCGGCATCATTCTGTGCTCCTCATTCTGCACCAATGATAAAAATTCATACTGGGTTCAAGCTTTTTAAAAAATGTTAAAACATAAACTTCTTTATCAACGCAATCGAGATGCTTTCACATGAAATTCTGTTATAACATTTGTAGAGCATTGGAAAAAATTAAAAGGAATGGGCTAGCTATGATTTGGTAAAAATGGCAGACAAACACGACAAAATTGCTAGTTTCCAAAGGGGTAGCGTGACATTGTGTAGGACATATTTATTCGCAAATGAATAATCAGTGAAACCAACAGGGAATGAGACTAACTAACAGATTGTAGCATGCTTACATGAGATAGCAAAACAAGCAGCCTCTCGGCTGAGATAGCTCCGCTGTTAGCAATGCACATTTCAATTAAAGAACAGAAGATATCATTACAAAATGAACAAATCTGAGAGAGGTCCACATGTAGTACCTATAAATGTAATATCAAAGCAATTGGACTTGCGGTTTTTAACAATAAGTTGAAAATATCACTTTTTACCAAAAATGACAAAAATATTCACCCAAATTAGAGAATTGAAGATATCATTCTAAAATGAACAAATCTGAGAGAGGTCCACATGTAGTACCTATATATGTAATATCAAAGCAATTGGACTTGTGGTTTTTAACGAGAAGTTGAAAATATCACCCAAAATTAGAAAATTAAAGATATCATTACAAAATGAACAAATCTGAGAGAGGTCTACCCAAGGTACATATACACCAAGTATCAAAGCATTCAGGCTTGTAGTTTTTAAGAAGAAGTCGAAAAAGTAAAACATTGACACGGACGACGGACAATCACTCATATGATAAGCTCCGCTCGACAAAGTCGACAGCGGAGCTAAAAAGTGACATAAATACATATAAAATTCTAGAAAGCAAAAATGAAAACACATTGATCAAACATGATAAATTCATTTATCAGTGCTTTAACTTGAGAGAAGAAAACATGAAACTGACCACACCAGCTGCCTCATAATATTTACATATTTATTTCTGATACTAGGAGTGATTTTAATTTTGTTTCTATTTAGCTATTTTAGTAATTACTGTATTTTACTTTTTTTTTCTGATCATTTATTTTTAATTGTTTATGTTTTTTTCTAAAACATATTTACTTAATTGTAATCAATTTAATACCATAAAGAGGGTACAGTGTCTATAAAGTTTACTTTACATACATACATACATACATACAGACAGGGTAGCTGCAAAGACTCCCTTTTGTGCTTTGCACACGGGAGTCAAATAAAAGCAGAAAAAAAAATATAATGGTAATTTAAAAAGAAAATTGGATTGTTTTCTATATTTGTGTTGGTGAATATTTGGTTTAGTAATGCATGTACATAACCTTATCTTGAGATAGCTAACTATATTGTGTTCAGTTTTTCTTCTCTTGTTTTGAAACAGTTCACTATTTATTTTGCTATTTGTATTATTGTGTTCTCATCTTGAATATTTAAAAGATAATTTATTTTTTCTTTATTTTTGCTAAATGTGCGGGTGATGACAGCTGATAGTTTTTTTCATAATGATCACATGTTAACAGAAAATATTCTTTGTCTTCTATGGCGTTTTTTTCACAAAATAGACATTTTCTGTCAGATATATCTGTGTTGTTATATCTCCCAGTCTATATTTGTAGTCTGTGAGCATTAATCCCCAATTGTATGCAAGTCTAGATTTTAATTCAAATTTATGCTGGAAAGCCTTTCTGCAGTTTTTATGATTGTAATCGGCCAAAACGTCTATCTACCAATCCAACGATCATACTTTTTTGTGGCCAAAAACCTACAACACAGAAATGTTGGCTAAAGCTAGTTTTTTGCAACGAAATGACGTTTTTGTTTATAAATTTGTCAAGAACAAGATGGCAGCATATATTTTCTGTTGATGTTGAAAATCTTCTGTAATTTTGCTTCCAGTTAAGGTATTTGAGATAGTTAGATGTATCGACCTGCTTATTTTTTAGCTGCAAAGCTGAATACCTCTTAAATGGCCCAATACAACCCATCACATAGTGTTGAATCCCCTGTCTTTATGACTTCTCAGGACTGTGGGGGGTTGAATGATCAGCGGAAGAAGACAAACCTACAAGCACTACAATTCAGTGGCGCCACCAAGTGGGGGAGTTAGGATTCTCCCTACCAGGGTATGTGGAGTTTTTGATAATTCTAAGTTAAAATGGAGCATTCTATGGTTTTCTTGAGGCCAATATTACTATCAGACAGGTCACAGTTGAAGACTGTGGCCACATGTGATCCCTGGTCAATCAGAATTTTAAGAAAATGCTTTGTCACTGTAATGAAAGCTACCTGTGCAGTGATTGGCACTCAGTAATTCAGCTGTTAAGATTTATTGTTCAGTTCTTTTGTTTAAATCCAAATTTGCATATGTTGGCCCCTGACTGCCTTCAACCATGTGGCAGTTCAGTGTGGTTCCAGTCTTCCTAAAGTGAAGATGTGTCCTGGGTTGTTTGAGCCAAGATTCGGTACGGCACAGTGGTGGTTTGGTTTACTTGTCCCGAAAGACGTCACTATTCAAAGTAAGCATTATTACTGTTTTAATTTGTAGTATTCTCGTAGTTGTGTAATAATTTATTCTTTTGTGCACTAAACATTGAGCAAGTGCCTTTTGTATGTTTTCTTTATAGACCACATGGCATGGAGTAAAGTACGGAACAAGATGTTGGTGTCGACAGTTCCTTTGAAATACTCATTCTAAATTCAATTTAATTTGTGTAACTTCGTTATTTGCTAATTTTTACTGTTTTTGAATTTCTATTTAGAACCGTGTCCCATATCTCTGTGTGTATTGTAACTCATGTATATAGAATAAATGGAAGTCGCGTGTTACTTGATGGTGTTATTATACTCGTAAACCTCCGTAGGGTTTTGGATCGTACAGTCACAAAATGATATATATACCATACATGTATGTTAAAGGTGTCAAATAAGAAATAATCATCGGACAGAAAAACAAACTTGTGTAGAAATCAGAGGAACAGTGTGACAAAATTGTCACTATTTTAGTGTTTGTTATATTGAATAGTAATTTGTGTACGTAGGGTTTAGTACTGTACAGTAAACTCTAGTTAATGGCGTCTAGTGGTTGCGTGGCAAGTAGTGTCCAGGTGTACATGGTTCAATTAGCAGTGTACTGGTATTGAGTATGAATTGGGTGTTATGGTATGCACTTACAGGTGGGTGTATGGAATTTGACTAATGAGTGATGAATGGAACTGCTTTTGTGATGCAAAGTGCGTCAGTGTGCTTGGTAATTCTGCAGTGTGATGTGGGCAGTTGTCAATTACATGTAGTTGTCCAGGAATGAGCATCTCCTGCAATTCTACTTGTGGTGACTCGTAATTTTACTATTAACTGGCAAGGTGTTGGTGGGAGTCTGTTGTAACTTCACTGTATTAGGTCTGCCTAGCATATAGAGTAAAGGTCTGCCAAAGTGGTCTTGCAGCTTTAAGATATTCCAGAGACTTGGAGTTTCCACCGTTTTGGTGAGGGAGATGGGTAAGGCGCCAACACATAATAATCTGTGAGTCGTAACGCACAGTGCATGTAGGGCAGTCTGTGTGAAAGACTGAAGTGGAATTTTGGACTATTGGTAGTGAAGCCAAAAAGTGTTGTATTGGGCAAGTGAACAATTGAACTTACCGAATATTAGGACAGTCTAAACTAGTTGGTTGATTAAACCAATTGTATTACTAACTTCTAATGTCAGATCTTAACTTGCTGCTTATTCTTGTATTATGTGTATGCTTCACGCATTACTGTAGTTTATGAGTGAGTATTCTAGTATTAATTCTGTATTACACCTTGGTATGTTTTCTGCTTGTAATGTGTGTTACATGTGCAGCTTACCAAATATTTCTGACAAATAGGGCTTTTTATTATCAAAGAAGAATTTCAATGGACTTTATCACAGACAATGCATTGCGCCAAGAAATTTCACCCAGTAAATCCCACAGTGTGCTCTTGCAATCGCAGATTTAAAAGGGTCGTCATTTTGGTTGTCACATAGTAATTATGTAAACGCTGACTGCCCAGTTTGTATGTCCCTTTGAAACATGTGAACTAAATATATAGTTCTGAATGAGACAATTTAAAAGACAAAATGCTTTAATTAAAAACATCAAACCCTTCTCACCACCAGTTACCTCTTTTCATCACAAATTCACAAAATAGTCCTCTTGATAGCATGTACTTTCATTCAGAAGATTAAGACAAAAATATCCAAATCTTTGAGTAAAAACTGAAAATTCGCTCAAATTTTGTCAGTTGGCTCCAAAATTAAGGTTAATTTCCAGAAATATTGAAAACTATATGAAAAAGTTTGGGCGAGAAATTCTGGTGGTGAAAAGGTTAAGCTTAACAAAATAACTAAACTACAATGTACCTAATTAAATAACCTGTCTTATTGACAAAGAATGAGTTCCCTAATCTTTTATAGGAAATTATGCTAAAGTATATTTACTTACCAGTGATTGTTGTTCCCCTGGATTCAAGATATTCACTCCTACCTACTGCATACTGTGCACAAACTCTGAAGTAGTATTCAGTAGATGGCTTAAGATTTGTAACCTCATATGAAGTAACATTAGGTGGAATCTGATCGCTAACTGTGGTCCATTGCTCAATGATATATCTGATTATTTTACTGTCACGATCACATGGAAGGTTCCATTTAAGTTTACAGGATTGTGCATTGATGGGAATCACATTCAGGGCACCGTCAGGTTTGGATGGTTTACTATAATCTAAAAATAAGTAATGTGATTTACATTTATGAACACTTCAGATGCAAATCGGTAAACTAATTTGTTTAGTACAATGTATTGGAATATAATGGTGTACGTACAATATGCCTTAAATTGCACTACAAATTTCTCCACCAGATCATTCCTCTTTATCTTCTTTAATAATTTTTCCAACCATTCTGTGTTGTCAATGCTGATTTTGGCAACTTCAATCAAATATTCAAACATTTGAAATACAGTTTCTATTTTCTCTAAATCCCACTTTGGTATCAGCCCATAAACACCACACTGCCGTTTCAATGATTGAAATTCATCTGTAAAAAGTGACACAAGTCAATATAAGTATGGTAAATATCAATGTTGTTTCCCCTCAATCTTGTAATGTATAAAATGACTAAATTAAATATACTCTATATAAAATGTGAATGTTTTATATTTGGCAGACATGCTCCCTACTGTGGTATGATGTAATTGAAAGTTGAATCAGGAATGAGATCTAAAAAGAATTTTGATAACCAAATGTGATTATTAATTTACCTTTCCATAATTCCTTAGCAATATCAAAGAGCATCTTTCTGAATTCCGTTTCTTTTGAATATTCTGGATTCTTTGATGAAGAGGCACCTTCAGTTAAGCAATCTTCTAAAGTGACAATAATAAACAATTCAAGTGAATAGCCACATTGACAAACAGTGGATCTTTTATAAGGCTTAAGTTTTTATTGATTTGACGAAGTAGAACCAATGAACCATGAAATGGTTTACAAATAAAACACAAGTCCTATATATTTAACATACAAAGAAAACAATTGATAAAATGTTTGTATTAAAAATAAACAAAAATGTATGACTACTGATCATACCATACCAACTATATGATACCAGCTGTTAGTACAATCTATCCACACTTGTGATAAATCTACTCTATATACTCATGACTGTACCTACCTATCACTGATCACACCATACCAACTATATCATACCACCTGTTGGTACAATCTATCCACACTTGTGATATATCTACTCTATATACTCATGACTGTACCTACCTATCACTGATCACACCATACCAACTATATGATATTAGCTGTTGGTACAATCTATCCACACTTGTGATATATCTACTCTATATACTCATGACTGTACCCACATATCACCCATCAAACCATACCAACTATATCATACCAGCTGTTGGTACAATATCTACTCTATATACTCATGACTGTACCTACCTATTACTGATCACACCATACCAACTATATTATACCACCTGTTGGTACAATCTATCCACACTTGTGATATATCTATCCTATATACTAATGACTGTACATACCTATCGCTGATCACACCATACCAAGTATATTATACCACCTGTTGGTACAATCTATCCACACTTGTGATATATCTACTCTATATACTCATGACTGTACCTACCTATCACTGATCACACCATACCAACTATATCATACCACCTGTTGGTACAATCTATCCACACTTGTGATATATCTACTCTATATACTCATGACTGTACCTACCTATCACTGATCACACCATACCAACTATATGATATTAGCTGTTGGTACAATCTATCCACACTTGTGATATATCTACTCTATATACTCATGACTGTACCCACATATCACCCATCAAACCATACCAACTATATCATACCAGCTGTTGGTACAATATCTACTCTATATACTCATGACTGTACCTACCTATTACTGATCACACCATACCAACTATATTATACCACCTGTTGGTACAATCTATCCACACTTGTGATATATCTATCCTATATACTAATGACTGTACATACCTATCGCTGATCACACCATACCAACTATATTATACCACCTGTTGGTACAATCTATCCACACTTGTGATATATCTACCCTATATACTAATGACCGTACATACCTATCACTAATCACACCATACCAACTATATGATACCACCTGTTGGTATAATCTATCCATCTTGCGATATATCTACTCTATAAACTCATGACTGTACCTACCTATCACTGATCAAACCATACCAACTGTATAATACCAGCTGTTGGTATAATCTATCCACACATGTGATATATCTACTCTATATACTCATGACTGTACCTACCTATCACTGATCACACCATACCAACTATATCATACCACCTGTTGGTACAATCTATCCACACTTGTGATATATCTACTCTATATACTCATTACTGTACATACCTATCACCCATCAAACCATACCAACTATATGATATTAGCTGTTGGTACAATCTATCCACACTTGTGATATATCTACTCTATATACTCATGACTGTACCTACCTATTACTGATCATATCATACCTGCTGTTGGTACAATCTATCCACACTTGTGATAAATCTACTCTATATACTCATGACTGTACTTACCTATCACTGATCACACCATACCAACTATATCATACCACCTGTTGGTACAATCTATCCACACTTGTGATATATCTACTCTATATACTCATGACTGTACCTACCTATCACTGATCACACCATACCAACTATATGATACCACCTGTTGGTACAATCTATCCACACTTGTGATATATCTACTCTATATACTCATGACTGTACCCACATATCACCCATCAAACCATACCAACTATATCCTGTATCCAATTGCCAAATTTTTGCCATTTTCATTCATTTCGAGCTGATAAACACAAAAAAGCCCGCTCTAACTCGGGAGGAATCATTGTCTATTTCAGAAACACTTTAAAAAAGGGCATTAAACAAGTGAAGAGTGGAAGTGATGATTTTCTCTGGCTGCTCCTAGACAAAGAATTTTTTAATCTTGACGAGGATATTTATTACGGCACCATTTATCTTAGCCCGCAGTATTCAAGTATTTTTAAATGGAAAGACGCAAATTTATTTCAAGTATTGGAGGATGATATTAATAGATATTCAAAACGTGGTTCAGTTATTCTATCAGGCGATTTCAATGCCAGAACCAAAAACATTATGGAATTGACCTCTTTCAGTAAAATTAACTATCAGTCATCTGCTCCAAATATTAACACTAGAAAAAGGGCATCTCAAGACTTGGCAGTAAAAAATCATTATGGTGACTCATTGTTGGATCTATGTTTATCCGCAGAACTAACCATCCTCAATGGTAGATGTATAGGAGATAAAACTGGCAAGTACACTTGTCATCAAACTAAAGGCAGCAGTGTAGTTGACTACACTATTGTTAGCAATAATCTATTTAACAAAATTAATCTATTCTATGCTCACCCTCTTAATTTATTACTCTCAGATCACTGCCAAATAACTTTTCATCTTCAAACAAATGCAATTTACACAAATAATATTTCGAAAATAACACACTCCCACAGTGATAAATTAGTACATGAAACTGACACTTACATTTGGAATAGCGAGTCAAATTTGATATTCAACCTAACGCTACAAAGCAGAGATATTACAAATTTAATTAATAACTTTAACATTAAACATTTTGACAATACACAACAATCAATTGATGAGGCAAATACTATGCTTTCAAGTATTTACATTGAAGCAGCTGGCAGATGTCTGAAAAAACATATCAGGAGAAAACCAAAAAAAACTAAATGTAAACCAAAATGGTTCAACAAGGACCTATATAATCTAAAGAAAGAAATTTTGGGTATCTGCAGTAAATTTAGTGCAAACCCATACAACATTAAACTGAGAGAAAAATGCTACAGTCTGAAGAGGGAATACAAGCGGCTAATAAAAAAGAAAAAGAGAGATTTTAAAAATGATATATTGAACAAGCTCGAAAGTTTTAGTAAATCAAACCCCAGTGAGTACTGGAATTTATTAAGAGAGCTAAAAGACACCAAAATAAATAATGACTCTGATAATGTTGACAGTCAAACCTGGTTTGAACATTTTAGGAAACTGAGTAAAGAAACAAGTAATACAATGAGCGAAAACTCATTGCAGCTACAACTAAAAAATCATGTATCACTCTCTCTACCTAAAGCCAACTTAGACAAGTACATCTCACAATTAGAAATCCAAAATGCTATAACTAAACTCAAAAATAAAAAAGCTCCAGGCGCAGATAAAATTACCAATGAAATGATCAAGACCAGCAGGAACCCACTAATAAAACCACTACAAAAACTATTCAATTTAATCCTGCAGAGTGGATACATCCCTAATCGCTGGAATTTAGGTATGATCACTCCTATTTTCAAAAAAGGAGACAAAACAAATCCAAACAATTACAGAGGCATCACACTTCTTAATAGTGTCAGTAAACTTTTCACCTCCATTCTTAAGCAACGGCTTTTGAAACATCTAAAGGAAAACAACACAATTATCAGAGAACAAATAGGATTCATGCCAAACTGTAGCACCAAAGACCATTTATTTGTCCTCAAACAACTAACCACAAAATACCTGAGCAACAAAAAGACTTTGTTTGCTTGTTTCATTGACTTCCAGAAAGCCTTTGATTCCATCTGGCATCTAGGTCTCTTCTGGAAACTTATCCAAAGTGGTATTACAGGTAAATTCTACAACATCATAAAATCCATTTATCTGAACTCAACAGGATGTGTTAAACTTAAACAGTGTGTAACAGACAGCTTCACAATTAATAGAGGAATTAGACAAGGGGATGGACTCAGCCCACTCCTTTTCAATATCTATGTAAATGACATTAAAACATCATTAGACTTGGCTCGTAATGACCCACCAAGTCTCCTAAACACAAGTCTCCCATGTCTGCTATATGCAGACGACCTTGTAGTATTATCCCAATCACATACTGGCTTACAAAATGCCATAAATTCTCTTGAAACTTACTGTCAGAAATGGAAACTCAATATTAATATCTCTAAGTCAAAAATCATCATGTTTAGTAGGTCAAAAAAATCACAGGACAAACTAAAATTCTATGTTGATGGAAAGGAACTTGAAAATACAAAAACCTACACATACCTCGGCATTAAACTACACAAATCAGGTAAATTCATCGGAGCACAAGAAGACCTCAGAGCTAGAGCAATGAAGGCATGTTTCAAAATGAAACAAATGCTATTCTCAGAAAAACTAACTCCAATCAAAACATACTTAAAAATGTTCGATGCAATTGTAAAACCAATTATGCTTTACTGCAGTGAAATTTGGACGAGCGAGAACATCAATAAATCGCATCTATTGGCAAATCTGTCAACACCAATGGAAAAAGTACAAATACTTTTCTGCAAATACCTTCTGAAAGTAAATAGCAAAGCAAGTAATTTGGCAAGCCTACTAGAGTTGGGAAGATATCCTCTCCTAGCATCAAGCTTAAAATATATGATCAAATATTGGATCAAAATTAATAATTCTAACCCAAATTCGCTAGTACATGAAGCTTACAATCTTGGGATACATCTTGATAAAAAAGGAAAAGACAACTGGGTAACAGACATAAAACAAATTTTAGAAAATTTAAGTATGGGAAATATTTGGGAAAACCATAAATCTCTTGATGAAAAACAAATCACTGAAACAGTAACGCGCAAACTAGAACAATCCTTTGAAATACATAGTACAGAAACATTACACGATGACAATAAAGGTAAAAACCATAAAAACAAGTTACGAACCTATAGGAAAATTAAAACAGAATTTGCATATGAAAAATATCTCACCACAATCAAAAATCCAAATCATAGAGCAGCTATGACAAAACTCAGAATAAGTGCTCATACCCTTCAAATCGAAAGGGGCAGATATAATAACATTTTAGCGGAGGACCGAATTTGCCCAGTTTGTGACAAACAGGAAATTGAAAACGAAAAACATTTTCTTCTCAATTGTGATTTATACAAGAAGGAACGAGAAATCATGATCAAGAATATTAAATACAATATAAGCAACTTGGGGACGGATGACGAAAAACTTACAAATATACTAAAAATTAAAAATGACAAAACAATCATTGAACTAGGAAAATTCATCCACACTTGTTTCAAATTACGACAAGAAAAAATCTTAAAATGCCAGTTGCCTCAACCAACCGCCAAATAATTTAATTTAATTTTTTATTTTCTATTGTCTTTGAATGTCTTGTGTTTTTTTTTTTTTTGCTATCTTTTTTGTATTACTTTATTGTATTTTCAACTAAGATCCCACTCCGGGATACGGTTTCAATAAAGATTATTATTATTATTATATCATACCAGCTGTTGGTACAATATCTACTCTATATACTCATGACTGTACCTACCTATTACTGATCACACCATACCAACTATATTATACCACCTGTTGGTACAATCTATCCACACTTGTGATATATCTATCCTATATACTAATGACTGTACATACCTATCGCTGATCACACCATACCAACTATATTATACCACCTGTTGGTACAATCTATCCACACTTGTGATATATCTACTCTATATACTAATGACCGTACATACCTATCACTAATCACACCATACCAACTATATGATACCACCTGTTGGTATAATCTATCCATCTTGCGATATATCTACTCTATATACTCATGACTGTACCTACCTATCACTGATCAAACCATACCAACTGTATGATACCAGCTGTTGGTATAATCTATCCACACATGTGATATATCTACTCTATATACTCATGACTGTACCTACCTATCACCCATCAAACCATACCAACTATATGATACCACCTGTTGGTACAATCTAGCCACACTTGTGATATATCTACTCTATATACTCATGACTGTACCTACCTATCACTGATCACACCATACCAACTATATCATACCACATGTTGGTATAATCTATCCACACTTGTGATATATCTACTCTATATACTCATGACTGTACCTACCTATCACTGATCACACCATACCAACTATAGCTACAATCTATCCACACTTGTGATATATCTACTCTATATACTCATGACTGTACCTACCTATCACCCATCAAATCATACCAACTATATCATACCAGCTGCTGGAACAATCTATCCACACTTGTGATATATCTACTCTATATACTCATGACTGTACCCACATATCACCCATCAAACCATACCAATTATATCATACCAGCTGTTGGTACAATATCTACTCTATATACTCATGACTGTACCCACCTATTACTGATCACACCATACCAACTATATCATACCTGCTGTTGGTACAATCTATCCACACTTGTGATATATCTACTCTATATACTCATTACTGTACATACCTATCACTGATCAAATCATACCAACTATATGATATTAGCTGTTGGTACAATCTATCCACACTTGTGATATATCTACTCTATATACTCATGACTGTACCTACCTATCACTGATCACACCATACCAACTATATCATACCACCTGTTGGTACAATCTATCCACATTTGTGATATATCTATCCTATATACTAATGACTGTACCAACCTATCACTGATCAAATCATACCAACTATATGATATTAGCTGTTCGTACAATCTATCCACACTTGTGATATATCTACTCTATATACTCATGACTGTACCCACATATCACCCATCAAACCATACCAACTATATCATACCAGCTGTTGGTACAATATCTACTCTATATACTCATGACTGTACCTACCTATTACTGATCACACCATACCAACTATATTATACCACCTGTTGGTACAATCTATCCACACTTGTGATATATCTACCCTATATACTAATGACTGTACATACCTATCGCTGATCACACCATACCAACTATATTATACCACTTGTTGGTACAATCTATCCACACTTGTGATATATCTACCCTATATACTAATGACTGTACATACCTATCACTAATCACACCATACCAACTATATGATACCACCTGTTGGTACAATCTATCCACACTTGTGATATATCTACTCTATATACTCATGACTGTACCCACCTATCACTGATCAAATCATACCAGCTGTTGGTACAATCTATCCACACTTGTGATATATCTACTCTATATACTCATTACTGTACATACCTATCACCCATCAAACCATACCAACTATATGATATTAGCTGTTGGTACAATCTATCCACACATGTGATATATCTACTCTATATACTCATGACTGTACCCACATATCACCCATCAAACCACACCAACTATATCATACCAGCTGTTGGTACAATATCTACTCTATATACTCATGACTGTACCCACCTATTACTGATCACACCATACCAACTATATCATACCTGCTGTTGGTACAATCTATCCACACTTGTGATATATCTACTCTATATACTCATTACTGTACATACCTATCACTGATCAAATCATACCAACTATATGATATTAGCTGTTGGTACAATCTATCCACACTTGTGATATATCTACTCTATATACTCATGACTGTACCCACCTATTACTGATCACACCATACCAACTATATCATACCTGCTGTTGGTACAATCTATCCACACTTGTGATATATCTACTCTATATACTCATTACTGTACATACCTATCACCCATCAAACCATACCAACTATATGATATTAGCTGTTGGTACAATCTATCCACACTTGTGATATATCTACTCTATATACTAATGACTGTACATACCTATCACTAATCACACCATACCAACTATATGATACCACCTGTTGGTACAATCTATCCACACTTGTGATATATATACTCTACATACTCATGACTGTACCTACCTATTACTGATCACATCATACCAACTATATTATACCACATGTTGGTATAATCTATCCACACTTGTGATATATCTACTTTATATACTCATGACTGTACCTACCTATCACTGATCACACCATACCAACTATATCATACCACCTGTAGCTACAATCTATCCACACTTGTGATATATCTACTCTATATACTCATGACTGTACCTACCTATCACCCATCAAATCATACCAACTATATCATGCCATCTGCTGGTACAATCTATCCACACTTGTGATATATCTACTCTGTATACTCATGAATATCTACCTATCACCTATCAAATCATACCAACTATATCATACCAGCTGTTGGTACAATCTACCCACACTTGTGATATATCTACTCTATATACTCATGACTGTACCCACATATCACCCATCAAACCATACCAACTATATCATACCAGCTGTTGGTACAATATCTACTCTATATACACATGACTGTGTACCTACCTATCACCCATCAAATCATACCAACTATATCATACCAGCTACTGGTACAATCTATCCACACTTGTGATATATCTACTCTATATACTCATGAATACCTACCTATCACCTATCAAATCATACCAACTATATGATATTAGCTGTTGGTACAATCTATCCACACTTGTGATATATCTACTCTATATACTCATGACTGTACCCACATATCACCCATCAAATCATACCAACTATATCATACCACCTGTTGGTACAATCTATCCACACTTGTGATATATCTACTCTACATACTCATGACTGTACCTACCTATCACTGATCACACCATACCAACTGTATGATACCAGCTGTTGGTATAATCTATCCACACATGTGATATATCTACTCTTTATACTCATGACTGTACCTACCTATCACTGATCACACCATACCAACTATATCATACCACCTGATGGGACAATCTATCCACACTTGTGATATATCTACTCATGACTGTACCCACCTATCACCCATCAAACCATACCAACTATATGATATTAGCTGTTGGTACAATCTATCCACACTTGTGATATATCTACTCTATATACTCATGACTGTACCCACATATCACCCATCAAACCATAGCAACTATATCATACCAGCTGTTGGTACAATATCTACTCTATATACTCATGACTGTACCCACCTATCGCTGATCACACCATACCAACTATATTATACCACCTGTTGGTACAATCTATCCACACTTGTGATATATCTATCCTATATACTAATGACTGTACATACCTATCGCTGATCACACCATACCAACTATATTATACCACCTGTTGGTACAATCTATCCACACTTGTGATATATCTACCCTATATACTAATGACTGTACATACCTATCACTAATCACACCATACCAACTATATGATACCACCTGTTGGTATAATCTATCCATCTTGCGATATATCGACTCTATATACTCATGACTGTACCTACCTATCACTGATCAAACCATACCAACTGTATGATACCAGCCGTTGGTATAATCTATCCACACATGTGATATATCTACTCTATATACTCATGACTGTACCTACCTATCACCCATCAAACCATACCAACTATATGATATTAGCTGTTGGTACAATCTATCCACACTTGTGATATATCTACTCTATATACTATGACTGTACATACCTATCACTTATCAAATCATACCAACTATATGATACCACCTGTTGGTACAATCTAGCCACACTTGTGATATATCTACTCTATATACTCATGACTGTACCTACCTATCACTGATCACACCATACCAACTATATCATACCACATGTTGGTATAATCTATCCACACTTGTGATATATCTACTCTATATACTCATGACTGTACCTACCTATCACTGATCACACCATACCAACTATAGCTACAATCTATCCACACTTGTGATATATCTACTCTATATACTCATGACTGTACCTACCTATCACCCATCAAATCATACCAACTATATCATACCAGCTGCTGGTACAATCTATCCACACTTGTGATATATCTACTCTATATACTCATGACTGTACCCACATATCACCCATCAAACCATACCAACTATATCATACCAGCTGTTGGTACAATATCTACTCTATATACTCATGACTGTACCCACCTATTACTGATCACACCATACCAACTATATTATACCTGCTGTTGGTACAATCTATCCACACTTGTGATATATCTACTCTATATACTCATTACTGTACATACCTATCACTGATCAAATCATACCAACTATATGATATTAGCTGTTGGTACAATCTATCCACACTTGTGATATATCTACTCTATATACTCATGACTGTACCTACCTATCACTGATCACACCATACCAACTATATCATACCACCTGTTGGTACAATCTATCCACACTTGTGATATATCTACTCTATGTACTCATGACTGTACCCACCTATCACTGATCAAATCATACCAACTATATGATATTAGCTGTTCGTACAATCTATCCACACTTGTGATATATCTACTCTATATACTCATGACTGTACCCACATATCACCCATCAAACCATACCAACTATATCATACCAGCTGTTGGTACAATATCTACCCTATATACTAATGACTGTACATACCTATCGCTGATCACACCATACTAACTATATTATACCACTTGTTGGTACAATCTATCCACACTTGTGATATATCTACCCTATATACTAATGACTGTACATACCTATCACTAATCACACCATACCAACTATATGATACCACCTGTTGGTACAATCTATCCACACTTGTGATATATCTACTCTATATACTCATTACTGTACATACCTATCAGCCATCAAACCATACCAACTATATGATATTAGCTGTTGGTACAATCTATCCACACATGTGATATATCTACTCTATATACTCATGACTGTACCCACATATCACCCATCAAACCATACTAACTATATCATACCAGCTGTTGGTACAATATCTACCCTATATACTAATGACTGTACATACCTATCGCTGATCACACCATACCAACTATATGATATTAGCTGTTGGTACAATCTATCCACACTTGTGATATATCTACTCTATATACTATGACTGTACATACCTATCACTGATCAAATCATACCAACTATATCATACCAGCTGTTAGTACAATCTAGCCACACTTGTGATATATCTACTCTATATACTCATGACTGTACCTACCTATCACTGATCACACCATACCAACTATATCATAGCACCTGTAGCTACAATCTATCAACACTTGTGATATATCTACTCTATATACTCATGACTGTACCTACCTATCACCCATCAAATCATACCAACTATATCATGCCATCTGCTGGTACAATCTATCCACACTTGTGATATATCTACTCTGTATACTCATGAATATCTACCTATCACCTATCAAATCATACCAACTATATCATACCAGCTGTTGGTACAATATCTACTTTATATACTCATGACTGTACCTACCTATCACTGATCACACCATACCAACTATATCATACCACCTGTAGCTACAATCTATCAACACTTGTGATATATCTACTCTATATACTCATGACTGTACCTACCTATCACCCATCAAATCATACCAACTATATCATGCCATCTGCTGGTACAATCTATCCACACTTGTGATATATCTACTCTGTATACTCATGAATATCTACCTATCACCTATCAAATCATACCAACTATATCATACCAGCTGTTGGTACAATCTACCCACACTTGTGATATATCTACTCTATATACTCATTACTGTACCCACATATCACCCATCAAACCATACCAACTATATCATACCAGCTGTTGGTACAATATCTACTCTATATACACATGACTGTACCCACCTATTACTGATCACACCATACCAACTATATCATACCTGCTGTTGGTACAATCTATCCACACTTGTGATATATCTACTCTATATACTCATTACTGTACATACCTATCACCCATCAAACCATACCAACTATATGATATTAGCTGTTGGTACAATCTATCCACACTTGTGATATATCTACTCTATATACTCATGACTGTACCCACATATCACCCATCAAATCATACCAACTATATCATACCACCTGTTGGTACAATCTATCCACACTTGTGATATATCTACTCTACATACTCATGACTGTACCTACCTATCACTGATCACACCATACCAACTGTATGATACCAGCTGTTGGTATAATCTATCCACACATGTGATATATCTACTCTTTATACTCATGACTGTACCTACCTATCACTGATCACACCATACCAACTATACCATACCACCTGTTGGTACAATCTATCCACACTTGTGATATATCTACTCTATATACTCATGACTGTACCCACCTATCACCCATCAAACCATACCAACTATATCATACCAGCTGTTAGTACAATCTAGCCACACTTGTGATATATCTACTCTTTATACTCATGACTGTACCTACCTATCACTGATCACACCATACCAACTATACCATACCACCTGTAGCTACAATCTATCCACACTTGTGATATATCTACTTTATATACTCATGACTGTACCTACCTATCACTGATCACACCATACCAACTATATCATACCACCTGTTGGGACAATCTATCCACACTTGTGATATATCTACTCATGACTGTACCCACATATCACCCATCAAACCATACCAACTATATCATACCAGCTGTTGGTACAATATCTACTCTATATACTCATGACTGTACCTACCTATCACTGATCACACCATACCAACTATATCATACCACCTGTAGCTACAATCTATCCACACTTGTGATATATCTACTCTATATACTCATGACTGTACCTACCTATCACCCATCAAATCATACCAACTATATCATACCAGCTACTGGTACAATCTATCCACACTTGTGATATATCTACTCTATATACTCATGAATACCTACCTATCACCTATCAAATCATACCAACTATATCATACCAGCTGTTGGTACAATCTACCCACACTTGTGATATATCTACTCTATATACTCATGACTACCTACCTATCACCCATCAAATCATACCAAGTATATCATACCACCTGTTGGTACAATCTATCCACACTTGTGATATATCTACTATCTATATTCATGACTGTCCCTACCTATCACTGATCACACCATACCAACTGTATGATACCAGCTGTTGGTATAATCTATCCACACATGTGATATATCTACTCTATATACTCATGACTGTACCTACCTATCACTGATCACACCATACCAACTATATCATACCAGCTGTTGGTACAATCTATCCACACTTGTGATATATCTACTCTATATACTCATGACTGTACCTACCTATCACTGATCACACCATACCAACTATATCATACCAGCTGTTGGTACAATCTACCCACACTTGTGATATATCTACTCTATATACTCATGACTGTACCTACCTATCACTGATCACACCATACCAACTATATCATACCACCTGTAGCTACAATCTATCCACACTTGTGATATATCTACTCTATATACTAATGACTGTACCTACCTATCACCCATCAAATCATACCAACTATATCATACCAGCTGCTGGTACAATCTATCCACACTTGTGATATATCTACTCTATATACTCATGAATACCTACCTATCACCCATCAAATCATACCAACTATATCATACCAGCTGTTGGTACAATCTACCCACACTTGTGATATATCTACTCTATATACTCATGACTGTACCTACCTATCACTGATCACACCATACCAACTATATCATACCACCTGTTGGTACAATATCTACTCTATATACTCATGACTGTACCTACCTATCACTGATCACACCATACCAACTATATCATACCACCTGTAGCTACAATCTATCCACACTTGTGATATATCTACTCTATATACTCATGACTGTACCTACCTATCACCCATCAAATCATACCAACTATATCATACCAGCTACTGGTACAATCTATCCACACTTGTGATATATCTACTCTATATACTCATGAATACCTACCTATCACCTATCAAATCATACCAACTATATCATACCAGCTGTTGGTACAATATCTACTCTATATACTCATGACTGTACCTACCTATCACTGATCACACCATACCAACTATATCATACCACCTGTAGCTACAATCTATCCACACTTGTGATATATCTACTCTATATACTCATGACTGTACCTACCTATCACCCATCAAATCATACCAACTATATCATACCAGCTACTGGTACAATCTATCCACACTTGTGATATATCTACTCTATATACTCATGAATACCTACCTATCACCTATCAAATCATACCAACTATATCATACCAGCTGTTGGTACAATCTACCCACACTTGTGATATATCTACTCTATATACTCATGACTACCTACCTATCACCCATCAAATCATACCAAGTATATCATACCACCTGTTGGTACAATCTATCCACACTTGTGATATATCTACTATCTATATTCATGACTGTCCCTACCTATCACTGATCACACCATACCAACTGTATGATACCAGCTGTTGGTATAATCTATCCACACATGTGATATATCTACTCTATATACTCATGACTGTACCTACCTATCACTGATCACACCACACCAACTATATCATACCAGCTGTTGGTACAATCTATCCACACTTGTGATATATCTACTCTATATACTCATGACTGTACCTACCTATCACTGATCACACCATACCAACTATATCATACCAGCTGTTGGTACAATCTACCCACACTTGTGATATATCTACTCTATATACTCATGACTGTACCTACCTATCACTGATCACACCATACCAACTATATCATACCACCTGTAGCTACAATCTATCCACACTTGTGATATATCTACTCTATATACTAATGACTGTACCTACCTATCACCCATCAAATCATACCAACTATATCATACCAGCTGCTGGTACAATCTATCCACACTTGTGATATATCTACTCTATATACTCATGAATACCTACCTATCACCCATCAAATCATACCAACTATATCATACCAGCTGTTGGTACAATCTACCCACACTTGTGATATATCTACTCTATATACTCATGACTGTACCTACCTATCACTGATCACACCATACCAACTATATCATACCACCTGTTGGTACAATCTACCCACACTTGTGTTATATCTACTCTATATATTCATGACTGTACATACATATCACCCATCAAACCATACCAACTATATGATATCAGCTGTTGGTACAATCTATCCACACTTGTGATATATCTACTCTATATACTCATGACTGTACCTACCTATCACTGATCACACCATACCAACTATATGATATTAGCTGTTGGTACAATCTATCCACACTTGTGATATATCTACTCTATATACTCATATCACCCATCAAACCATACCAACTATATCATACCAGCTGTTGGTACAATATCTACTCTATATACTCATGACTGTACCCACCTATTACTGATCACACCATACCAACTATATCATACCTGCTGTTGGTACAATCTATCCACACTTGTGATATATCTACTCTATATACTCATTACTGTACATACCTATCACCCATCAAACCATACCAACTATATGATATTAGCTGTTGGTACAATCTATCCACACTTGTGATATATCTACTCTATATACTCATATCACCCATCAAACCATACCAACTATATCATACCAGCTGTTGGTACAATATCTACTCTATATACTCATGGCTGTACCCACCTATCGCTGATCACACCATACCAACTATATTATACCACCTGTTGGTACAATCTATCCACACTTGTGATATATCTACCCTATATACTCATGACTGTACCTACCTATCACTGATCAAACCATACCAATTATATGATACCAGCTGTTGGTACAATCTATCCACGCTTGTGATATATTTACTCTATATACTCATGACTGTACCTACCTATCACTGATCAAACCATACCAATTATATGATATCAGCTGTTGGTATAATCTATCCACACATGTGATATATCTACTCTATATACTCATGGCTGTACATACCTATCACTGATCACACCATGCCAACTATATCATACCACCTGTTGGTATAATCTATCCACACTTGTGATATATCTACTCTATATACTCATGACTGTACCTACCTATCACTGATCACACCATACCAACTATATCATACCACCTGTAGCTACCATCTATCCACACTTGTGACATATCTACTCTATATACTCATGAATACCTACCTATCACCTATCAAATCATACCAACTATATCATACCAGCAGTTGGTACAATCTACCCACACTTGTGATATATCTACTCTATATACTCATGACTACCTACCTATCACCCATCAAATCATACCAAGTATATCATACCACCTGTTGGTATAATCTATCCACACTTGTGATATATCTACTATCTATACTCATGACTGTACCTACCTATCACTGATCAAACCATACCAACTGTATGATACCAGCTGTTGGTATAATCTATCCACACATGTGATATATCTACTCATGACTGTACCTGTACCCACCTATCACCCATCAAACCATACCAACTATATCATACCAGCTGTTGGTACAATCTAGCCACACTTGTGATATATCTACTCTATATACTCATGACTGTACATACCTATCACTGATCACACCATACCAACTATATGATACCACCTGTTGGTACAATCTATCCACACTTGTGATATATCTACTCTACATACTCATGACTGTACCTACCTATCACTGATCACACCATACCAACTATATCATACCACCTGTAGCTACCATCTATCCACACTTGTGATATATCTACTCTATATACTCATGACTGTACCCACCTATCACCCATCAAACCATACCAACTATATCATACCAGCTGTTGGTATAATCTATCCACACATGTGATATATCTACTCTATATACTCATGACTGTACCTACCTATCACTGATCACACCATACCAACTATATCATACCACCTGTAGCTACAATCTATCCACACTTGTGATATATCTACTCTATATACTCATGACAGTACCTACCTATCACCCATCAAATCATACCAACTATATCATACCAGCTGCTGGTACAATCTATCCACACTTGTGATATATCTACTCTATATACTCATTACTGTACATACCTATCACCCATCAAACCATACCAACTATATGATATTAGCTGTTGGTACAATCTATCCACACTTGTGATATATCTACTCTATATACTCATATCACCCATCAAACCATACCAACTATATCATACCAGCTGTTGGTACAATATCTACTCTATATACTCATGGCTGTACCCACCTATCGCTGATCACACCATACCAACTATATTATACCACCTGTTGGTACAATCTATCCACACTTGTGATATATCTACCCTATATACTCATGACTGTACCTACCTATCACTGATCAAACCATACCAATTATATGATACCAGCTGTTGGTACAATCTATCCACGCTTGTGATATATTTACTCTATATACTCATGACTGTACCTACCTATCACTGATCAAACCATACCAATTATATGATATCAGCTGTTGGTATAATCTATCCACACATGTGATATATCTACTCTATATACTCATTACTGTACATACCTATCACCCATCAAACCATACCAACTATATGATATTAGCTGTTGGTACAATCTATCCACACTTGTGATATATCTACTCTATATACTCATATCACCCATCAAACCATACCAACTATATCATACCAGCTGTTGGTACAATATCTACTCTATATACTCATGACTGTACCCACCTATCGCTGATCACACCATACCAACTATATTATACCACCTGTTGGTACAATCTATCCACACTTGTGATATATCTACCCTATATACTCATGACTGTACCTACCTATCACTGATCAAACCATACCAATTATATGATACCAGCTGTTGGTACTATCTATCCACGCTTGTGATATATCTACTCTATATACTCATGACTGTACCTACCTATCACTGATCAAACCATACCAATTATATGATATCAGCTGTTGGTATAATCTATCCACACATGTGATATATCTACTCTATATACTCATGGCTGTACATACCTATCACTGATCACACCATGCCAACTATATCATACCACCTGTTGGTATAATCTATCCACACTTGTGATATATCTACTCTATATACTCATGACTGTACCTACCTATCACTGATCACACCATACCAACTATATCATACCACCTGTTGGTACAATCTATCCACACTTGTGATATATCTACTATCTATACTCATGACTGTACCTACCTATCACTGATCACACCATACCAACTGTATGATACCAGCTGTTGGTATAATCTATCCACACATGTGATATATCTACTCATGACTGTACCTGTACCCACCTATCACCCATCAAACCATACCAACTATATCATACCAGCTGTTGGTACAATCTATCCACACTTGTGATATATCTACTCTACATACTCATGACTGTACATACTTATTACTGATCACACCATACCAACTATATTATACCACCTGTTGGTACAATCTATCCACACTTGTGATATATCTACTCTATATACTCATGACTGTACCTACCTATCACTGATCACACCATACCAACTATATCATACCACCTGTTGGTACAATCTATCCACACTTGTGATATATCTACTCTATATACTCATGACTGTACCCACCTATCACTGATCACACCATACCAACTATATGATACCAGCTGTTGGTATAATCTATCCACACATGTGATATATCTACTCTATATACTCATGACTGTACATACCTATCACTGATCACACCATACCAACTATATGATACCAGCTGTTGGTACAATCTATTCACACTTGTGATATATCTACTCTACATACTCATGACTGTACCTACTTATTACTGATCAAACCATTCCAATTATATGATACCAGCTGTTGGTACAATCTATCCACACTTGTGATATATCTACTCTATATACTCATGGCTGTACATACCTATCACTGATCACACCATGCCAACTATATCATACCTGCTGTTGGTACAATCTATCCACACTTGTGATATATCTACTCTATATACTCATTACTGTACATACCTATCACCCATCAAACCATACCAACTATATCATACCTGCTGTTGGTACAATCTATCCACACTTGTGATATATCTACTCTATATACTCATTACTGTACATACCTATCACCCATCAAACCATACCAACTATATATTAGCTGTTGGTACAATCTATCCACACTTGTGATATATCTACTCTATATACTCATGACTGTACCCACATATCACCCATCAAACCATACCAACTATATCATACCAGCTGTTGGTACAATATCTACTCTATATACTCATGACTGTACCCACCTATCGCTGATCACACCATACCAACTATATTATACCACCTGTTGGTACAATCTATCCACACTTGTGATATATCTACCCTATATACTCATGACTGTACCTACCTATCACTGATCAAACCATACCAATTATATGATACCAGCTGTTGGTACAATCTATCCACGCTTGTGATATATCTACTCTATATACTCATGACTGTACCTACCTATCACTGATCAAACCATACCAATTATATTATATCAGCTGTTGGTATAATCTATCCACACATGTGATATATCTACTCTATATACTCATGTCTGTACATACCTATCACTGATCACACCATACCAACTATATCATACCACCTGTTGGTACAATCTATCCACACTTGTGATATATCTACTCTATATACTCATGACTGTACCCACCTATCACCCATCAAACCATACCAACTATATCATACCAGCTGTTGGTATAATCTATCCACACATGTGATATATCTACTCTATATACTCATGGCTGTACATACCTATCACTGATCACACCATGCCAACTATATCATACCACCTGTTGGTATAATCTATCCACACTTGTGATATATCTACTCTATATACTCATGACTGTACCTACCTATCACTGATAACACCATACCAACTATATCATACCACCTGTAGCTACAATCTATCCACACTTGTGATATATCTACTCTATATACTCATGACTGTACCTACCTATCACTGATCACACCATACCAACTATATCATACCACATGTTGGTATAATCTATCCACACTTGTGGTATATCTACTCTATATACTCATGACTGTACCTACCTATCACTGATCACACCATACCAACTATATCATACCACCTGTAGCTACAATCTATCCACACTTGTGATATATCTACTCTATATACTCATGACTGTACCTACCTATCACCCATCAAATCATACCAACTATATCATACCAGCTGTTGGTACAATCTACCCACACTTGTGATATATCTACTCTACATACTCATGACTGTACCTACCTATCACTGATCACACCATACCAACTGTATGATACCAGCTGTTGGTATAATCTATCCACACATGTGATATATCTACTCTTTATACTCATGACTGTACCTACCTATCACTGATCACACCATACCAACTATATCATACCACCTGTTGGGACAATCTATCCACACTTGTGATATATCTACTCATGACTGTACCCACCTATCACCCATCAAACCATACCAACTATATGATATTAGCTGTTGGTACAATCTATCCACACTTGTGATATATCTACTCTATATACTCATGACTGTACCCACATATCACCCATCAAACCATACCAACTATATCATACCACCTGTTGGGACAATCTATCCACACTTGTGATATATCTACTCATGACTGTACCCACCTATCACCCATCAAACCATACCAACTATATGATATTAGCTGTTGGTACAATCTATCCACACTTGTGATATATCTACTCTATATACTCATGACTGTACCCACATATCACCCATCAAACCATACCAACTATATCATACCAGCTGTTGGTACAATCTATCCACACTTGTGATATATCTACTCTATATACTAATGACTGTACCTACCTATCACCCATCAAATCATACCAACTATATCATACCAGCTGCTGGTACAATCTATCCACACTTGTGATATATCTACTCTATATACTCATGAATACCTACCTATCACCCATCAAATCATACCAACTATATCATACGAGCTGTTGGTACAATCTACCCACACTTGTGATATATCTACTCTATATACTCATGACTGTACCTACCTATCACTGATCACACCATACCAACTATATCATACCACCTGTTGGTACAATCTATCCACACTTGTGATATATCTACTCTATATACTCATGACTGTACCTACCTATCACTGATCACACCATACCAAATATATGATACCACCTGTTGGTATAATCTATCCACACTTGTGATATATCTACTCTATATACTCATGACTGTACCTACCTATCACAGATCACACCATACCAACTATATCATACCAGCTGTTGGTACAATCTACCCACACTTGTGATATATCTACTCTATATACTCATGACTGTACCTACCTATCACTGATCACACCATACCAACTATATCATACCACATATTGGTATAATCTATCCACACTTGTGGTATATCTACTCTATATACTCATGACTGTACCTACCTATCACCCATCAAATCATACCAACTATATCATACCAGCTGTTTGTACAATCTACCCACACTTGTGATATATCTACTCTATATACTAATGACTGTACCTACCTATCACCCATCAAATCATACCAACTATATCATACCAGCTGCTGGTACAATCTATCCACACTTGTGATATATCTACTCTATATACTCATGAATACCTACCTATCACCCATCAAATCATACCAACTATATCATACCAGCTGTTGGTACAATCTACCCACACTTGTGATATATCTACTCTATATACTCATGACTGTACCTACCTATCACTGATCACACCATACCAACTATATCATACCACCTGTTGGTACAATCTATCCACACTTGTGATATATCTACTCTATATACTCATGACTGTACCTACCTATCACTGATCACACCATACCAAATATATGATACCACCTGTTGGTATAATCTATCCACACTTGTGATATATCTACTCTATATACTCATGACTGTACCTACCTATCACTGATCACACCATACCAACTATATCATACCAGCTGTTGGTACAATCTACCCACACTTGTGATATATCTACTCTATATACTCATGACTGTACCTACCTATCACTGATCACACCATACCAACTATATCATACCACATGTTGGTATAATCTATCCACACTTGTGGTATATCTACTCTATATACTCATGACTGTACATACCTATCACTGATCACACCATACCAACTATATGATACCAGCTGTTGGTACAATCTATTCACACTTGTGATATATCTGCTCTACATACTCATGACTGTACCTACTTATTACTGATCAAACCATTCCAATTATATGATACCAGCTGTTGGTACAATCTATCCACACTTGTGATATATCTACTCTATATACTCATGACTGTACCTACCTATCACTGATCACACCATACCACCTATATCATACCACCTGTAGCTACAATCTATCCACACTTGTGATATATCTACTCTATATACTCATGACTGTACCTACCTATCACCCATCAAATCATACCAACTATATCATACCAGCTGCTGGTACAATCTATCCACACTTGTGATATATCTACTCTATATACTCATGACTGTACCTACCTATCACTGATCACACCATACCATACCACCTGTAGCTACCATCTATCCACACTTGTGATATATCTACTCTATATACTCATGAATACCTACCTATCACCTATCAAATCATACCAACTATATCATACCAGCTGTTGGTACAATCTACCCACACTTGTGATATATCTACTCTATATACTCATGACTACCTACCTATCACCCATCAAACCATACCAACTATATCATACAAGCTGTTGGTATAATCTATCCACACATGTGATATATCTACTCTATATACTCATGACTGTACATACCTATCACTGATCACACCATACCAACTATATGATACCAGCTGTTGGTACAATCTATTCACACTTGTGATATATCTGCTCTACATACTCATGACTGTACCTACTTATTACTGATCAAACCATTCCAATTATATGATACCAGCTGTTGGTACAATCTATCCACACTTGTGATATATCTACTCTATATACTCATGACTGTACCTACCTATCACTGATCACACCATACCACCTATATCATACCACCTGTAGCTACAATCTATCCACACTTGTGATATATCTACTCTATATACTCATGACTGTACCTACCTATCACCCATCAAATCATACCAACTATATCATACCAGCTGCTGGTACAATCTATCCACACTTGTGATATATCTACTCTATATACTCATGAATATCTACCTATCACCTATCAAATCATACCAACTATATCATACCAGCTGTTGGTACAATCTACCCACACTTGTGTTATATCTACTCTATATACTCATGACTGTACCTACCTATCATTGATCACACCATACCAACTATATCATACCACCTGTAGCTACAATCTATCCACACTTGTGATATATCTACTCTATATACTCATGACTGTACCTACCTATCACCCATCAAATCATACCAACTATATCATACCAGCTGTTGGTACAATCTACCCACACTTGTGATATATCTACTCTATATACTCATGACTACCTACCTATCACCCATCAAATCATACCAACTATATCATACCAGCTGCTGGTACAATCTATCCACACTTGTGATATATCTACTCTATATACTCATGACTGTACCTACCTATCACTGATCACACCATACCATACCACCTGTTGGTACAATCTATCCACACTTGTGATATATCTACTCTATATACTCATGACTGTACCCACCTATCACCCATCAAACCATACCAACTATATCATACAAGCTGTTGGTATAATCTATCCACACATGTGATATATCTACTCTATATACTCATGACTGTACATACCTATCACTGATCACACCATACCAACTATATGATACCAGCTGTTGGTACAATCTATTCACACTTGTGATATATCTGCTCTACATACTCATGACTGTACCTACTTATTACTGATCAAACCATTCCAATTATATGATACCAGCTGTTGGTACAATCTATCCACACTTGTGATATATCTACTCTATATACTCATGACTGTACCTACCTATCACTGATCACACCATACCACCTATATCATACCACCTGTAGCTACAATCTATCCACACTTGTGATATATCTACTCTATATACTCATGACTGTACCTACCTATCACCCATCAAATCATACCAACTATATCATACCAGCTGCTGGTACAATCTATCCACACTTGTGATATATCTACTCTATATACTCATGACTGTACCTACCTATCACTGATCACACCATACCATACCACCTGTAGCTACCATCTATCCACACTTGTGATATATCTACTCTATATACTCATGAATACCTACCTATCACCTATCAAATCATACCAACTATATCATACCAGCTGTTGGTACAATCTACCCACACTTGTGATATATCTACTCTATATACTCATGACTACCTACCTATCACCCATCAAACCATACCAACTATATCATACAAGCTGTTGGTATAATCTATCCACACATGTGATATATCTACTCTATATACTCATGACTGTACATACCTATCACTGATCACACCATACCAACTATATGATACCAGCTGTTGGTACAATCTATTCACACTTGTGATATATCTGCTCTACATACTCATGACTGTACCTACTTATTACTGATCAAACCATTCCAATTATATGATACCAGCTGTTGGTACAATCTATCCACACTTGTGATATATCTACTCTATATACTCATGACTGTACCTACCTATCACTGATCACACCATACCACCTATATCATACCACCTGTAGCTACAATCTATCCACACTTGTGATATATCTACTCTATATACTCATGACTGTACCTACCTATCACCCATCAAATCATACCAACTATATCATACCAGCTGCTGGTACAATCTATCCACACTTGTGATATATCTACTCTATATACTCATGAATATCTACCTATCACCTATCAAATCATACCAACTATATCATACCAGCTGTTGGTACAATCTACCCACACTTGTGTTATATCTACTCTATATACTCATGACTGTACCTACCTATCATTGATCACACCATACCAACTATATCATACCACCTGTAGCTACAATCTATCCACACTTGTGATATATCTACTCTATATACTCATGACTGTACCTACCTATCACCCATCAAATCATACCAACTATATCATACCAGCTGTTGGTACAATCTACCCACACTTGTGATATATCTACTCTATATACTCATGACTACCTACCTATCACCCATCAAATCATACCAACTATATCATACCAGCTGCTGGTACAATCTATCCACACTTGTGATATATCTACTCTATATACTCATGACTGTACCTACCTATCACTGATCACACCATACCATACCACCTGTTGGTACAATCTATCCACACTTGTGATATATCTACTCTATATACTCATGACTGTACCCACCTATCACCCATCAAACCATACCAACTATATCATACAAGCTGTTGGTATAATCTATCCACACATGTGATATATCTACTCTATATACTCATGACTGTACATACCTATCACTGATCACACCATACCAACTATATGATACCAGCTGTTGGTACAATCTATTCACACTTGTGATATATCTGCTCTACATACTCATGACTGTACCTACTTATTACTGATCAAACCATTCCAATTATATGATACCAGCTGTTGGTACAATCTATCCACACTTGTGATATATCTACTCTATATACTCATGACTGTACCTACCTATCACTGATCACACCATACCACCTATATCATACCACCTGTAGCTACAATCTATCCACACTTGTGATATATCTACTCTATATACTCATGACTGTACCTACCTATCACCCATCAAATCATACCAACTATATCATACCAGCTGCTGGTACAATCTATCCACACTTGTGATATATCTACTCTATATACTCATGAATATCTACCTATCACCTATCAAATCATACCAACTATATCATACCAGCTGTTGGTACAATCTACCCACACTTGTGATATATCTACTCTATATACTCATGACTGTACCTACCTATCACTGATCAAACCATACCAACTATATGATATTAGCTGTTGGTACAATCTATCCACACTTGTGATATATCTACTCTATATACTCATATCACCCATCAAACCATACCAACTATATCATACCAGCTGTTGGTACAATATCTACTCTATATACTCATGACTGTACCCACCTATTACTGATCACACCATACCAACTATATCATACCTGCTGTTGGTACAATCTATCCACACTTGTGATATATCTACTCTATATACTCATTACTGTACATACCTATCACCCATCAAACCATACCAACTATATGATATTAGCTGTTGGTACAATCTATCCACACTTGTGATATATCTACTCTATATACTCATATCACCCATCAAACCATACCAACTATATCATACCAGCTGTTGGTACAATATCTACTCTATATACTCATGACTGTACCCACCTATCGCTGATCACACCATACCAACTATATTATACCACCTGTTGGTACAATCTATCCACACTTGTGATATATCTACTCTATATACTCATGAATACCTACCTATCACCTATCAAATCATACCAACTATATCATACCAGCAGTTGGTACAATCTACCCACACTTGTGATATATCTACTCTATATACTCATGACTACCTACCTATCACCCATCAAATCATACCAAGTATATCATACCACCTGTTGGTACAATCTATCCACACTTGTGATATATCTACTATCTATACTCATGACTGTACCTACCTATCACTGATCACACCATACCAACTGTATGATACCAGCTGTTGGTATAATCTATCCACACATGTGATATATCTACTCATGACTGTACCTGTACCCACCTATCACCCATCAAACCATACCAACTATATCATACCAGCTGTTGGTACAATCTAGCCACACTTGTGATATATCTACTCTATATACTCATGACTGTACATACCTATCACTGATCACACCATACCAACTATATGATACCACCTGTTGGTACAATCTATCCACACTTGTGATATATCTACTCTACATACTCATGACTGTACCTACTTATTACTGATCACACCATACCAACTATATTATACCACCTGTTGGTACAATCTATCCACACTTGTGATATATCTACTCTATATACTCATGACTGTACCTACCTATCACTGATCACACCATACCAACTGTATGATACCAGCTGTTGGTATAATCTATCCACACTTGTGATATATCTACTCTATATACTCATGACTGTACCTACCTATCACTGATCACACCATACCAACTGTATGATACCAGCTGTTGGTATAATCTATCCACACATGTGATATATCTACTCTATATACTCATGACTGTACCTACCTATCACTGATCACACCATACCAACTATATCATACCACCTGTTGGTACAATCTATCCACACTTGTGATATATCTACTCTATATACTCATGACTGTACCCACCTATCACCCATCAAACCATACCAACTATATCATACCAGCTGTTGGTATAATCTATCCACACATGTGATATATTTACTCTATATACTCATGACTGTACCTACCTATCACTGATCACACCATACCAACTATATCATACCACCTGTAGCTACAATCTATCCACACTTGTGATATATCTACTCTATATACTCATGACTGTACCTACCTATCACCCATCAAATCATACCAACTATATCATACCAGCTGCTGGTACAATCTATCCACACTTGTGATATATCTACTCTATATACTCATGACTGTACCCACCTATTACTGATCACACCATACCAACTATATCATACCTGCTGTTGGTACAATCTATCCACACTTGTGATATATCTACTCTATATACTCATTACTGTACATACCTATCACCCATCAAACCATACCAACTATATGATATTAGCTGTTGGTACAATCTATCCACACTTGTGATATATCTACTCTATATACTCATATCACCCATCAAACCATACCAACTATATCATACCAGCTGTTGGTACAATATCTACTCTATATACTCATGACTGTACCCACCTATCGCTGATCACACCATACCAAATATATGATACCACCTGTTGGTATAATCTATCCACACTTGTGATATATCTACTCTATATACTCATGACTGTACCTACCTATCACTGATCACACCATACCAACTATATCATACCAGCTGTTGGTACAATCTACCCACACTTGTGATATATCTACTCTATATACTCATGACTGTACCTACCTATCACTGATCACACCATACCAACTATATCATACCACCTGTAGCTACAATCTATCCACACTTGTGATATATCTACTCTATATACTAATGACTGTACCTACCTATCACCCATCAAATCATACCAACTATATCATACCAGCTGCTGGTACAATCTATCCACACTTGTGATATATCTACTCTATATACTCATGAATACCTACCTATCACCCATCAAATCATACCAACTATATCATACCAGCTGTTGGTACAATCTACCCACACTTGTGATATATCTACTCTATATACTCATGACTGTACCTACCTATCACTGATCACACCATACCAACTATATCATACCACCTGTTGGTACAATCTACCCACACTTGTGTTATATCTACTCTATATATTCATGACTGTACATACATATCACCCATCAAACCATACCAACTATATGATATCAGCTGTTGGTACAATCTATCCACACTTGTGATATATCTACTCTATATACTCATGACTGTACCTACCTATCACTGATCACACCATACCAACTATATGATATTAGCTGTTGGTACAATCTATCCACACTTGTGATATATCTACTCTATATACTCATATCACCCATCAAACCATACCAACTATATCATACCAGCTGTTGGTACAATATCTACTCTATATACTCATGACTGTACCCACCTATTACTGATCACACCATACCAACTATATCATACCTGCTGTTGGTACAATCTATCCACACTTGTGATATATCTACTCTATATACTCATTACTGTACATACCTATCACCCATCAAACCATACCAACTATATGATATTAGCTGTTGGTACAATCTATCCACACTTGTGATATATCTACTCTATATACTCATATCACCCATCAAACCATACCAACTATATCATACCAGCTGTTGGTACAATATCTACTCTATATACTCATGGCTGTACCCACCTATCGCTGATCACACCATACCAACTATATTATACCACCTGTTGGTACAATCTATCCACACTTGTGATATATCTACCCTATATACTCATGACTGTACCTACCTATCACTGATCAAACCATACCAATTATATGATACCAGCTGTTGGTACAATCTATCCACGCTTGTGATATATTTACTCTATATACTCATGACTGTACCTACCTATCACTGATCAAACCATACCAATTATATGATATCAGCTGTTGGTATAATCTATCCACACATGTGATATATCTACTCTATATACTCATGGCTGTACATACCTATCACTGATCACACCATGCCAACTATATCATACCACCTGTTGGTATAATCTATCCACACTTGTGATATATCTACTCTATATACTCATGACTGTACCTACCTATCACTGATCACACCATACCAACTATATCATACCACCTGTAGCTACCATCTATCCACACTTGTGACATATCTACTCTATATACTCATGAATACCTACC